>NW_027600065.1:0-18711 GCF_964194155.1 Cetorhinus maximus | reverse complement strand
AACCCACTGAATCCCCATGTTAAACCCACTGATATCTCATCTTAATCCCACTGATTCCCCATCTTACACCCACTGTTTCCACATGTTAATCCCGCTTATTCCTCATATTAAACACACTGATTCCCCATGTTAAACCAGCTGATTCTCCATGTTAAGGACACTGATTCCTCATCTTAATCCCACTGATTCCCAATGTTAAATCCACTGATTCCTCATCTTAATCCCACTGATTCCCAATGTTAATCCCCCTGATTCCTCATATTAAACCCACTGATTCCTCATGTTAAACCCGCTGATTCCTCATGTTAAACCCGCTGATTCCCCATGTTAAACCCGCTGATTCCCCATGTTCAACCCACTGATTCCCCATGTTAAACCCACTGATTCCCCATGTTAAACTCACTGATTCCCCTTGTTAAACGCACTGATTCCCCATGTTAAACCCACTGATTTCCCCTTGTTAAACCCACTGATTCCCCATGTTAAACCCCCTGATTCCCCATGTTAAACCCACTGATTCCCCTGTTAAACCCGCTCATTCCTCATGTTAAACCCACTGATTCCCCATGTTAAACCCGCTGATTCCCCATGTTCAACCCGCTGATTCCTCATGTTAAACCCGCTGATTCCCCCATGTAAAACCCACTGATTCCCCATGTTAAACCCACTGATTCGCCATGTTAAACGCACTGATTCCCCATTTTAAACCCACTGATTCCCCCTGTTAAACCCACTGATTCCCCATGTTAAACCCCCTGATTCCCCATGTTAAACCCACTGATTCCCCTGTTAAACCCGCTGATTCCTCATGTAAAACCCACTGATTCCCCCATGTTAAACCCGCTGATTCCCCATGTTCAACCCGCTGATTCCTCATGTTAAACCCCGCTGATTCCCCATGTAAAACCCACTGATTCCCCATGTTATACCCACTGATTCCCCATGATAAACCCGATGATTCCCCATGTTAAACCCGCTGATTCCTCATGTTAAACCCCACTCTTTCCCCATGTTATACCCACTGATTCCCCATGTTAAACCCACTGATTCCTCATGTTAAACCAACTGATTCCTCATGTTAAACCCGCTGATTCCTCATGTTAAACCCTAGTCTCCTTGCGTTAAAACTATAGACTCTCCGCGTTCAACCCGCAGTCTCCCAGTATTAAACCCTCTGACTCCCCGCATGAAAACCGCTGACTCCCCTCATTAAATCCATTGAGTACCCGTGTTAAACCCACTGACTCTCTGTGTTAAAACCGTTGACTCCCAGCATTAAACCCACCGTCTCCCTTTGTTAAAACGGCTAACTCCCAGTGTTAAATCCACTGACACCCCGCGTTAAACATGCTGACTCCCTGCGTTAAATTCCGCGTGAAATCCACTGATTCCCCATATTAAACCCGCTGATTCCCCATGTTAAAACCGCTGATTCCCCATGTTAAACCCGCTGATTCCCCATGTTAAACCCGCTGATTCCCCATGTTAAACCCGCTGATTCCCCATGTTAAACGCACTGATTCCCCATATTAAACCCGTTGCCTCCCCATGATAAACCCGCTGTTTCCCCATGTTAAACCTACTGATTCCTCCTGTTAAACCCACTGAATCCCCATGTTAAACCCACTGATTCGCCATGTTAAACCCACTGATTCCTCATGTTAAACCCACTGATTCCCCATGTTAAACCCGCTGATTCCCCATGCTAAACCCACTGATTCCACCCGTTAAACCCGCTGATTCTCCATTTTAAACTCACTGATTCCTCCTGTTAAACCCGCTGATTCCCCATGTTAAACCCGCTGATACCCCATGTTAAATGCACTGATTCCTCATGTTAAACCCACTGATTCCCCATGTTAAACCCACTGATTCCTCATGTTAAACCCACTGATTCACCATGTTAAACCCGCTGATTCCCCATGTTAAACCCACTGATTCCCCATGTTAAACCCACTGATTCCTCATCTCAAACCCACTGATTCCCCTTGTTAAACATACTGATTCCTCATCTCAAACCCACTGAATCCCCATCTTAAACCCACTGATTCCCCATGTTAAACCCACTGATTCCCCAAGTTAAACCCACTGATTCCCCATGTTTAACCCACTGATTCCTCATCTCAAACCCACTGATTCCCCATGTTAAACATACTGATTCCTCATCTCAAACCCACTGAATCCCCATCTTAAACCCACTGATTCCCCATGTTAAACCCACTGATTCCCCATGTTAAACCCACTGATTCTCCATGTTAAATCCACTGATTCCTCATCTTAAACCCACTGATTCCCAATGTTAAACCCGCTGACTTCCCATGTTAAACCTTAGACTCCTCGCGTTAAAACTACTGACTCTCTGCTATATACCTGCATTATCCCAGTATTAAACCCTCTGACTCCCCGCATGAAACCCGCTGACTCTCCACGTTAAATCCATTGACTCCCCACGTTAAAGCCACTGACTCTCTGTGTTAAAACCGTTGACTCCCAGCATTAAACCCGCTGTCTCCCCTTGTTAAACCGGCTAACTCCCAGTGCTAAATCCAACGACACCCCGCATTAAACATGCTGACTCCCTGCGTTAAACTCCGTGTGAAATTCACTGATTCCCCATGTTAAACCCGCTGATTCCCCATGTTAAACCCACTGATTCCCCATGTAAAAACCGCTGATTTCCCATGTTAAAACCGCTGATTCCCCGTGTTAAACCCGCTGATTCGACATGTTAAACCCGCTGATTCCCCATGTTAAACCCACTGATTCCCCATGTTAAACCCGCTGAGTCCCCATGTTAAACCCACTGATTCCCCATGTTAAAACCGCTGATTCCCCATGTTAAAACCGCTGATTCCCCATGTTAAACCCGCTGATTCCCCATGTTAAACCCACTGATTCTCCATGTTAAGTCCACTGATTCCTCATCTTCATCCCACTGATTCCCTATGTTAAATCCACTGATTCCTCATCTTAATCCCACTGATTCCCAATGTTAAACCCCCTGATTCCTCATATTAAACCCACTGATTCCTCATGTTAAACCCACTGATGCCTCATGTTAAAGCCGCTGATTCCCCATGTTAAACCTGCTGATTCCCCATGTTCAACCCACTGATTCCCCATGTTAAACCCACTGATTCCCCATGTTAAACCCACTGATTCCCCATGTTAAAGCCACTGATTCCCCATGTTAAACCCGCTGATTCCCCATGATAAACCCACTGATTCCCAATGTTAAACCCACTGATTCCCCTTGTTAAACCCACTGATTCTTCATCTCAAACCCACTGAATCCCCATGTTAAACCCACTGATATCTCATCTTAAACCCACTGATTCCCCATCTTACACCCACTGTTTCCACATGTTAATCCCGCTTATTCCTCATATTAAACACACTGATTCCCCATGTTAAACCCACTGATTCTCCATGTTAAGGACACTGATTCCTCATCTTAATCCCACTGATTCCCAATGTTAAATCCACTGATTCCTCATCTTAATCCCACTGATTCCCAATGTTAATCCCCCTGATTCCTCATATTAAACCCACTGATTCCTCATGTTAAACCCGCTGATTCCTCATGTTAAACCCGCTGATTCCCCATGTTAAACCCGCTGATTCCCCATGTTCAACCCACTGATTCCCCATGTTAAACCCACTGATTCCCCATGTTAAACTCACTGATTCCCCTTGTTAAACGCACTGATT
This sequence comes from Cetorhinus maximus, assembly GCF_964194155.1. Taxonomy (NCBI): domain Eukaryota; kingdom Metazoa; phylum Chordata; class Chondrichthyes; order Lamniformes; family Cetorhinidae; genus Cetorhinus; species Cetorhinus maximus. The sequence continues at coordinate 15,000 of NW_027600065.1, read as the reverse complement.
CCCCATGTTAAACCCACTGATTCCCCTTGTTAAACCCACTGATTCCCCATGTTAAACCCCCTGATTCCCCATGTTAAACCCACTGATTCCCCTGTTAAACCCGCTCATTCCTCATGTTAAACCCACTGATTCCCCATGTTAAACCCGCTGATTCCCCATGTTCAACCCGCTGATTCCTCATGTTAAACCCGCTGATTCCCCATGTAAAACCCACTGATTCCCCATGTTAAACCCACTGATTCGCCATGTTAAACGCACTGATTCCCCATTTTAAACCCACTGATTCCCCCTGTTAAACCCACTGATTCCCCATGTTAAACCCCCTGATTCCCCATGTTAAACCCACTGATTCCCCTGTTAAACCCGCTGATTCCTCATGTAAAACCCACTGATTCCCCATGTTAAACCCGCTGATTCCCCATGTTCAACCCGCTGATTCCTCATGTTAAACCCGCTGATTCCCCATGTAAAACCCACTGATTCCCCATGTTATACCCACTGATTCCCCATGATAAACCCGATGATTCCCCATGTTAAACCCGCTGATTCCTCATGTTAAACCCACTCTTTCCCCATGTTATACCCACTGATTCCCCATGTTAAACCCACTGATTCCTCATGTTAAACCAACTGATTCCTCATGTTAAACCCGCTGATTCCTCATGTTAAACCCTAGTCTCCTTGCGTTAAAACTATAGACTCTCCGCGTTCAACCCGCAGTCTCCCAGTATTAAACCCTCTGACTCCCCGCATGAAAACCGCTGACTCCCCTCATTAAATCCATTGAGTACCCGTGTTAAACCCACTGACTCTCTGTGTTAAAACCGTTGACTCCCAGCATTAAACCCACCGTCTCCCTTTGTTAAAACGGCTAACTCCCAGTGTTAAATCCACTGACACCCCGCGTTAAACATGCTGACTCCCTGCGTTAAATTCCGCGTGAAATCCACTGATTCCCCATATTAAACCCGCTGATTCCCCATGTTAAAACCGCTGATTCCCCATGTTAAACCCGCTGATTCCCCATGTTAAACCCGCTGATTCCCCATGTTAAACCCGCTGATTCCCCATGTTAAACGCACTGATTCCCCATATTAAACCCGTTGCCTCCCCATGATAAACCCGCTGTTTCCCCATGTTAAACCTACTGATTCCTCCTGTTAAACCCACTGAATCCCCATGTTAAACCCACTGATTCGCCATGTTAAACCCACTGATTCCTCATGTTAAACCCACTGATTCCCCATGTTAAACCCGCTGATTCCCCATGCTAAACCCACTGATTCCACCCGTTAAACCCGCTGATTCTCCATTTTAAACTCACTGATTCCTCCTGTTAAACCCGCTGATTCCCCATGTTAAACCCGCTGATACCCCATGTTAAATGCACTGATTCCTCATGTTAAACCCACTGATTCCCCATGTTAAACCCACTGATTCCTCATGTTAAACCCACTGATTCACCATGTTAAACCCGCTGATTCCCCATGTTAAACCCACTGATTCCCCATGTTAAACCCACTGATTCCTCATCTCAACCCACTGATTCCCCGTGTTAAACATACTGATTCCTCATCTCAAACCCACTGAATCCCCATCTTAAACCCACTGATTCCCCATGTTAAACCCACTGATTCCCCAAGTTAAACCCACTGATTCCCCATGTTTAACCCACTGATTCCTCATCTCAAACCCACTGATTCCCCATGTTAAACATACTGATTCCTCATCTCAAACCCACTGAATCCCCATCTTAAACCCACTGATTCCCCATGTTAAACCCACTGATTCCCCATGTTAAACCCACTGATTCTCCATGTTAAATCCACTGATTCCTCATCTTAAACCCACTGATTCCCAATGTTAAACCCGCTGACTTCCCATGTTAAACCTTAGACTCCTCGCGTTAAAACTACTGACTCTCTGCTATATACCTGCATTATCCCAGTATTAAACCCTCTGACTCCCCGCATGAAACCCGCTGACTCTCCACGTTAAATCCATTGACTCCCCACGTTAAAGCCACTGACTCTCTGTGTTAAAACCGTTGACTCCCAGCATTAAACCCGCTGTCTCCCCTTGTTAAACCGGCTAACTCCCAGTGCTAAATCCAACGACACCCCGCATTAAACATGCTGACTCCCTGCGTTAAACTCCGTGTGAAATTCACTGATTCCCCATGTTAAACCCGCTGATTCCCCATGTTAAACCCACTGATTCCCCATGTAAAAACCGCTGATTTCCCATGTTAAAACCGCTGATTCCCCGTGTTAAACCCGCTGATTCGACATGTTAAACCCGCTGATTCCCCATGTTAAACCCACTGATTCCCCATGTTAAACCCGCTGAGTCCCCATGTTAAACCCACTGATTCCCCATGTTAAAACCGCTGATTCCCCATGTTAAAACCGCTGATTCCCCATGTTAAACCCGCTGATTCCCCATGTTAAACCCACTGATTCTCCATGTTAAGTCCACTGATTCCTCATCTTCATCCCACTGATTCCCTATGTTAAATCCACTGATTCCTCATCTTAATCCCACTGATTCCCAATGTTAAACCCCCTGATTCCTCATATTAAACCCACTGATTCCTCATGTTAAACCCACTGATGCCTCATGTTAAAGCCGCTGATTCCCCATGTTAAACCTGCTGATTCCCCATGTTCAACCCACTGATTCCCCATGTTAAACCCACTGATTCCCCATGTTAAACCCACTGATTCCCCATGTTAAAGCCACTGATTCCCCATGTTAAACCCGCTGATTCCCCATGATAAACCCACTGATTCCCAATGTTAAACCCACTGATTCCCCTTGTTAAACCCACTGATTCTTCATCTCAAACCCACTGAATCCCCATGTTAAACCCACTGATATCTCATCTTAAACCCACTGATTCCCCATCTTACACCCACTGTTTCCACATGTTAATCCCGCTTATTCCTCATATTAAACACACTGATTCCCCATGTTAAACCCACTGATTCTCCATGTTAAGGACACTGATTCCTCATCTTAATCCCACTGATTCCCAATGTTAAATCCACTGATTCCTCATCTTAATCCCACTGATTCCCAATGTTAATCCCCCTCATTCCTCATATTAAACCCACTGATTCCTCATGTTAAACCCGCTGATTCCTCATGTTAAACCCGCTGATTCCCCATGTTAAACCCGCTGATTCCCCATGTTCAACCCACTGATTCCCCATGTTAAACCCACTGATTCCCCATGTTAAACTCACTGATTCCCCTTGTTAAACGCACTGATTCCCCATGTTAAACCCACTGATTCCCCTTGTTAAACCCACTGATTCCCCATGTTAAACCCCCTGATTCCCCATGTTAAACCCACTGATTCCCCTGTTAAACCCGCTCATTCCTCATGTTAAACCCACTGATTCCCCATGTTAAACCCGCTGATTCCCCATGTTCAACCCGCTGATTCCTCATGTTAAACCCGCTGATTCCCCATGTAAAACCCACTGATTCCCCATGTTATACCCACTGATTCCCCATGATAAACCCGATGATTCCCCATGTTAAACCCGCTGATTCCTCATGTTAAACCCTAGTCTCCTTGCGTTAAAACTATAGACTCTCCGCGTTCAACCCGCAGTCTCCCAGTATTAAACCCTCTGACTCCCCGCATGAAAACCGCTGACTCCCCTCATTAAATCCATTGAGTACCCGTGTTAAACCCACTGACTCTCTGTGTTAAAACCGTTGACTCCCAGCATTAAACCCACCGTCTCCCTTTGTTAAAACGGCTAACTCCCAGTGTTAAATCCACTGACACCCCGCGTTAAACATGCTGACTCCCTGCGTTAAATTCCGCGTGAAATCCACTGATTCCCCATATTAAACCCGCTGATTCCCCATGTTAAAACCGCTGATTCCCCATGTTAAACCCGCCGATTCCCCATGTTAAACCCGCTGATTCCCCATGTTAAACACGCTGATTCCCCATGTTAAACCCACTGAATCCCCATATTAAACCACTGATTCCCCATGTTAAACCCACTGATTCCCCCTGGTAAACCCGCTAATTCCACATGTTAAACCCATTGATTCCTCATGTTAAACCCACTGATTCCCCATGTTAAACCCGCTGATTCCCCATGTTAAACGCACTGATTCCCCATGTTAAACCCGTTGCCTCCCCATGATAAACCCGCTGTTTCCCCATGTTAAACCTACTGATTCCTCCTGTTAAACCCACTGAATCCCCATGTTAAACCCACTGATTCGCCATGTTAAACCCACTGATTCCTCATGTTAAAGCCACTGATTCCCCATGTTAAACCCGCTGATTCCCCATGCTAAACCCACTGATTCCACCCGTTAAACCCGCTGATTCTCCATTTTAAACTCACTGATTCCTCCTGTTAAACCCGCTGATTCCCCATGTTAAACCCGCTGATACCCCATGTTAAATGCACTGATTCCTCATGTTAAACCCACTGATTCCCCATGTTAAACCGACTGATTCCTCATGTTAAACCCACTGATTCACCATGTTAAACCCGCTGATTCCCCATGTTAAACCCACTGATTCCCCATGTTAAACCCACTGATTCCTCATCTCAAACCCACTGATTCCCCATCTTAAACCCACTGATTCCCCATGTTAAACCCACTGATTCCCCATGTTAAACCCACTGATTCCCCATGTTTAACCCACTGATTCCTCATCTCAAACCCACTGATTCCCCATGTTAAACATACTGATTCCTCATCTCAAACCCACTGAATCCCCATCTTAAACCCACTGATTCCCCATGTTAAACCCACTGATTCCCCATGTTAAACCCACTGATTCTCCATGTTAAATCCACTGATTCCTCATGTTAAACCCACTGATTCCCAATGTTAAACCCGCTGACTTCCCATGTTAAACTTTAGACTCCTCGCGTTAAAACTACTGACTCTCTGCTATATACCTGCATTATCCCAGTATTAAACCCTCTGACTCCCCGCATGAAACCCGCTGACTCTCCACATTAAATCCATTGACTCCCCACGTTAAAGCCACTGACTCTCTGTGTTAAAACCGTTGACTCCCAGCATTAAACCCGCTGTCTCCCCTTGTTAAACCGGCTAACTCCCAGTGCTAAATCCAACGACACCCCGCATTAAACATGCTGACTCCCTGCGTTAAACTCCGTGTGAAATTCACTGATTCCCCATGTTAAACCCGCTGATTCCCCATGTTAAACCCACTGATTCCCCATGTTAAACCCACTGATTCCCCATGTTTAACCCACTGATTCCTCATCTCAAACCCACTGATTCCCCATGTTAAACATACTGATTCCTCATCTCAAACCCACTGAATCCCCATCTTAAACCCACTGATTCCCCATGTTAAACCCACTGATTCCCCATGTTAAACCCACTGATTCTCCATGTTAAATCCACTGATTCCTCATCTTAAACCCACTGATTCCCAATGTTAAACCCGCTGACTTCCCATGTTAAACCTTAGACTCCTCGCGTTAAAACTACTGACTCTCTGCTATATACCTGCATTATCCCAGTATTAAACCCTCTGACTCCCCGCATGAAACCCGCTGACTCTCCACGTTAAATCCATTGACTCCCCACGTTAAAGCCACTGACTCTCTGTGTTAAAACCGTTGACTCCCAGCATTAAACCCGCTGTCTCCCCTTGTTAAACCGGCTAACTCCCAGTGCTAAATCCAACGACACCCCGCATTAAACATGCTGACTCACTGCGTTAAACTCCGTGTGAAATTCACTGATTCCCCATGATAAACCCGCTGATTCCCCATGTTAAACCCACTGATTCCCCATGTAAAAACCGCTGATTTCCCATGTTAAAGCCGCTGATTCCCCGTGTTAAACCCGCTGATTCGACATGTTAAACCCGCTGATTCCCCATGTTAAACCCACTGATTCCCCATGTTAAACCCGCTGAGTCCCCATGTTAAACCCACTGATTCCCCATGTTAAAACCGCTGATTCCCCATGTTAAAACCGCTGATTCCCCATGTTAAACCCGCTGATTCCCCATGTTAAACCCACTGATTCTCCATGTTAAGTCCACTGATTCCTCATCTTCATCCCACTGATTCCCTATGTTAAATCCACTGATTCCTCATCTTAATCCCACTGATTCCCAATGTTAAACCCCCTGATTCCTCATATTAAACCCACTGATTCCTCATGTTAAACCCACTGATGCCTCATGTTAAAGCCGCTGATTCCCCATGTTAAACCTGCTGATTCCCCATGTTCAACCCACTGATTCCCCATGTTAAACCCACTGATTCCCCATGTTAAACCCACTGATTCCCCATGTTAAAGCCACTGATTCCCCATGTTAAACCCGCTGATTCCCCATGATAAACCCACTGATTCCCAATGTTAAACCCACTGATTCCCCTTGTTAAACCCACTGATTCTTCATCTCAAACCCACTGAATCCCCATGTTAAACCCACTGATATCTCATCTTAAACCCACTGATTCCCCATCTTACACCCACTGATTCCACATGTTAATCCCGCTTATTCCTCATATTAAACACACTGATTCCCCATGTTAAACCCACTGATTCTCCATGTTAAGGACACTGATTCCTCATCTTAATCCCACTGATTCCCAATGTTAAATCCACTGATTCCTCATCTTAATCCCACTGATTCCCAATGTTAATCCCCCTGATTCCTCATATTAAACCCACTGATTCCTCATGTTAAACCCGCTGATTCCTCATGTTAAACCCGCTGATTCCCCATGTTAAACCCGCTGATTCCCCATGTTCAACCCACTGATTCCCCATGTTAAACCCACTGATTCCCCATGTTAAACTCACTGATTCCCCTTGTTAAACGCACTGATTCCCCATGTTAAACCCACTGATTCCCCTTGTTAAACCCACTGATTCCCCATGTTAAACCCCCTGATTCCCCATGTTAAACCCACTGATTCTCCTGTTAAACCCGCTCATTCCTCATGTTAAACCCACTGATTCCCCATGTTAAACCCGCTGATTCCCCATGTTCAACCCGCTGATTCCTCATGTTAAACCCGCTGATTCCCCATGTAAAACCCACTGATTCCCCATGTTAAACCCACTGATTCGCCATGTTAAACGCACTGATTCCCCATTTTAAACCCACTGATTCCCCCTGTTAAACCCACTGATTCCCCATGTTAAACCCCCTGATTCCCCATGTTAAACCCACTGATTCCCCTGTTAAACCCGCTGATACCTCATGTAAAACCCACTGATTCCCCATGTTAAACCCGCTGATTCCCCATGTTCAACCCGCTGATTCCTCATGTTAAACCCGCTGATTCCCCATGTAAAACCCACTGATTCCCCATGTTATACCCACTGATTCCCCATGATAAACCCGATGATTCCCCATGTTAAACCCGTTGATTCCTCATGTTAAACCCTAGTCTCCTTGCGTTAAAACTATAGACTCTCCGCGTTCAACCCGCAGTCTCCCAGTATTAAACCCTCTGACTCCCCGCATGAAAACCGCTGACTCCCCTCATTAAATCCATTGAGTACCCGTGTTAAACCCACTGACTCTCTGTGTTAAAACCGTTGACTCCCAGCATTAAACCCACCGTCTCCCTTTGTTAAAACGGCTAACTCCCAGTGTTAAATCCACTGACACCCCGCGTTAAACATGCTGACTCCCTGCGTTAAATTCCGCGTGAAATCCACTGATTCCCCATATTAAACCCGCTGATTCCCCATGTTAAAACCGCTGATTCCCCATGTTAAACCCGCCGATTCCCCATGTTAAACCCGCTGATTCCCCATGTTAAACCCGCTGATTCCCCATGTTAAACCCACTGAATCCCCATATTAAACCACTGATTCCCCATGTTAAACCCACTGATTCCCCCTGGTAAACCCGCTAATTCCACATGTTAAACCCATTGATTCCTCATGTTAAACCCACTGATTCCCCATGTTAAACCCGCTGATTCCCCATGTTAAACGCACTGATTCCCCATGTTAAACCCGTTGCCTCCCCATGATAAACCCGCTGTTTCCCCATGTTAAACCTACTGATTCCTCCTGTTAAACCCACTTAATCCCCATGTTAAACCCACTGATTCGCCATGTTAAACCCACTGATTCCTCATGTTAAACCCACTGATTCCCCATGTTAAACCCGCTGATTCCCCATGCTAAACCCACTGATTCCACCCGTTAAACCCGCTGATTCTCCATTTTAAACTCACTGATTCCTCCTGTTAAACCCGCTGATTCCCCATGTTAAACCCGCTGATACCCCATGTTAAATGCACTGATTCCTCATGTTAAACCCACTGATTCCCCATGTTAAACCCACTGATTCCTCATGTTAAACCCACTGATTCACCATGTTAAACCCGCTGATTCCCCATGTTAAACCCACTGATTCCCCATGTTAAACCCACTGATTCCTCATCTCAAACCCACTGATTCCCCATGTTAAACATACTGATTCCTCATCTCAAACCCACTGAATCCCCATCTTAAACCCACTGATTCCCCATGTTAAACCCACTGATTCCCCATGTTAAACCCACTGATTCCCCATGTTTAACCCACTGATTCCTCATCTCAAACCCACTGATTCCTCATGTTAAACATACTGATTCCTCATCTCAAACCCACTGAATCCCCATCTTAAACCCACTGATTCCCCATGTTAAACCCACTGATTCCCCATGTTAAACCCACTGATTCTCCATGTTAAATCCACTGATTCCTCATCTTAAACCCACTGATTCCCAATGTTAAACCCGCTGACTTCCCATGTTAAACTTTAGACTCCTCGCATTAAAACTACTGACTCTCTGCTATATACCTGCATTATCCCAGTATTAAACCCTCTGACTCCCCGCATGAAACCCGCTGACTCTCCACGTTAAATCCATTGACTCCCCACGTTAAAGCCACTGACTCTCTGTGTTAAAACCGTTGACTCCCAGCATTAAACCCGCTGTCTCCCCTTGTTAAACCGGCTAACTCCCAGTGCTAAATCCAACGACACCCCGCATTAAACATGCTGACTCCCTGCGTTAAACTCCGTGTGAAATTCACTGATTCCCCATGTTAAACCCGCTGATTCCCCATGTTAAACCCACTGATTCCCCATGTAAAAACCGCTGATTTCCCATGTTAAAGCCGCTGATTCCCCGTGTTAAACCCGCTGATTCGACATGTTAAACCCGCTGATTCCCCATGTTAAACCCACTGATTCCCCATGTTAAACCCGCTGAGTCCCCATGTTAAACCCACTGATTCCCCATGTTAAAACCGCTGATTCCCCATGTTAAAACCGCTGATTCCCCATGTTAAACCCGCTGATTCCCCATGTTAAACCCACTGATTCTCCATGTTAAGTCCACTGATTCCTCATCTTCATCCCACTGATTCCCTATGTTAAATCCACTGATTCGTCATCTTAATCCCACTGATTCCCAATGTTAAACCCCCTGATTCCTCATATTAAACCCACTGATTCCTCATGTTAAACCCACTGATGCCTCATGTTAAAGCCGCTGATTCCCCATGTTAAACCTGCTGATTCCCCATGTTCAACCCACTGATTCCCCATGTTAAACCCACTGATTCCCCATGTTAAACCCACTGATTCCCCATGTTAAAGCCACTGATTCCCCATGTTAAACCCGCTGATTCCCCATGATAAACCCACTGATTCCCAATGTTAAACCCACTGATTCCCCTTGTTAAACCCACTGATTCTTCATCTCAAACCCACTGAATCCCCATGTTAAACCCACTGATATCTCATCTTAAACCCACTGATTCCCCATCTTACACCCACTGATTCCACATGTTAATCCCGCTTATTCCTCATATTAAACACACTGATTCCCCATGTTAAACCCACTGATTCTCCATGTTAAGGACACTGATTCCTCATCTTAATCCCACTGATTCCCAATGTTAAATCCACTGATTCCTCATCTTAATCCCACTGATTCCCAATGTTAATCCCCCTGATTCCTCATATTAAACCCACTGATTCCTCATGTTAAACCCGCTGATTCCTCATGTTAAACCCGCTGATTCCCCATGTTAAACCCGCTGATTCCCCATGTTCAACCCACTGATTCCCCATGTTAAACCCACTGATTCCCCATGTTAAACTCACTGATTCCCCTTGTTAAACGCACTGATTCCCCATGTTAAACCCACTGATTCCCCTTGTTAAACCCACTGATTCCCCATGTTAAACCCCCTGATTCCCCATGTTAAACCCACTGATTCCCCTGTTAAACCCGCTCATTCCTCATGTTAAACCCACTGATTCCCCATGTTAAACCCGCTGATTCCCCATGTTCAACCCGCTGATTCCTCATGTTAAACCCGCTGATTCCCCATGTAAAACCCACTGATTCCCCATGTTAAACCCACTGATTCGCCATGTTAAACGCACTGATTCCCCATTTTAAACCCACTGATTCCCCCTGTTAAACCCACTGATTCCCCATGTTAAACCCCCTGATTCCCCATGTTAAACCCACTGATTCCCCTGTTAAACCCGCTGATACCTCATGTAAAACCCACTGATTCCCCATGTTAAACCCGCTGATTCCCCATGTTCAACCCGCTGATTCCTCATGTTAAACCCGCTGATTCCCCATGTAAAACCCACTGATTCCCCATGTTATACCCACTGATTCCCCATGATAAACCCGATGATTCCCCATGTTAAACCCGCTGATTCCTCATGTTAAACCCTAGTCTCCTTGCGTTAAAACTATAGACTCTCCGCGTTCAACCCGCAGTCTCCCAGTATTAAACCCTCTGACTCCCCGCATGAAAACCGCTGACTCCCCTCATTAAATCCATTGAGTACCCGTGTTAAACCCACTGACTCTCTGTGTTAAAACCGTTGACTCCCAGCATTAAACCCACCGTCTCCCTTTGTTAAAACGGCTAACTCCCAGTGTTAAATCCACTGACACCCCGCGTTAAACATGCTGACTCCCTGCGTTAAATTCCGCGTGAAATCCACTGATTCCCCATATTAAACCCGCTGATTCCCCATGTTAAAACCGCTGATTCCCCATGTTAAACCCACCGATTCCCCATGTTAAACCCGCTGATTCCCCATGTTAAACCCGCTGATTCCCCATGTTAAACCCACTGAATCCCCATATTAAACCACTGATTCCCCATGTTAAACCCACTGATTCCCTCTGGTAAACCCGCTAATTCCACATGTTAAACCCATTGATTCCTCATGTTAAACCCACTGATTCCCCATGTTAAACCCGCTGATTCCCCATGTTAAACGCACTGATTCCCCATGTTAAACCCGTTGCCTCCCCATGATAAACCCGCTGTTTCCCCATGTTAAACCTACTGAATCCTCCTGTTAAACCCACTGAATCCCCATGTTAAACCCACTGATTCGCCATGTTAAACCCACTGATTCCTCATGTTAAACCCACTGATTCCCCATGTTAAACCCGCTGATTCCCCATGCTAAACCCACTGATTCCACCCGTTAAACCCGCTGATTCTCCATTTTAAACTCACTGATTCCTCCTGTTAAACCCGCTGATTCCCCATGTTAAACCCGCTGATACCCCATGTTAAATGCACTGATTCCTCATGTTAAACCCACTGATTCCCCATGTTAAACCCACTGATTCCTCATGTTAAACCCACTGATTCACCATGTTAAACCCGCTGATTCCCCATGTTAAACCCACTGATTCCCCATGTTAAACCCACTGATTCCTCATCTCAAACCCACTGATTCCCCATGTTAAACATACTGATTCCTCATCTCAAACCCACTGAATCCCCATCTTAAACCCACTGATTCCCCATGTTAAACCCACTGATTCCCCATGTTAAACCCACTGATTCCCCATGTTTAACCCACTGATTCCTCATCTCAAACCCACTGATTCCTCATGTTAAACATACTGATTCCTCATCTCAAACCCACTGAATCCCCATCTTAAACCCACTGATTCCCCATGTTAAACCCACTGATTCCCCATGTTAAACCCACTGATTCTCCATGTTAAATCCACTGATTCCTCATCTTAAACCCACTGATTCCCAATGTTAAACCCGCTGACTTCCCATGTTAAACTTTAGACTCCTCGCATTAAAACTACTGACTCTCTGCTATATACCTGCATTATCCCAGTATTAAACCCTCTGACTCCCCGCATGAAACCCGCTGACTCTCCACGTTAAATCCATTGACTCCCCACGTTAAAGCCACTGACTCTCTGTGTTAAAACCGTTGACTCCCAGCATTAAACCCGCTGTCTCCCCTTGTTAAACCGGCTAACTCCCAGTGCTAAATCCAACGACACCCCGCATTAAACATGCTGACTCCCTGCGTTAAACTCCGTGTGAAATTCACTGATTCCCCATGTTAAACCCGCTGATTCCCCATGTTAAACCCACTGATTCCCCCATGTAAAAACCGCTGATTTCCCATGTTAAAACCGCTGATTCCCAGTGTTAAACCCGCTGATTCCCCATGTTAAACCCGCTGATTCCCCATGTTAAACCCACTGATTCCCCATGTTAAACCCGCTGAGTCCCCATGTTAAACCCACTGATTCCCCATGTTAAAACCGCTGATTCCCCATGTTAAAACCGCTGATTCTCCATGTTAAACCCGCTGATTCCCCATGTTAAACCCACTGATTCTCCATGTTAAGTCCACTGATTCCTCATCTTCAATCCCACTGATTCCCTATGTTAAATCCACTGATTCCTCATCTTAATCCCACTGATTCCCAATGTTAAACCCCCTGATTCCTCATATTAAACCCACTGATTCCTCATGTTAAACCCACTGATGCCTCATGTTAAAGCCGCTGATTCCCCATGTTAAACCTGCTGATTCCCCATGTTCAACCCACTGATTCCCCATGTTAAACCCACTGATTCCCCATGTTAAACCCACTGATTCCCCTTGTTAAATGCACTGATTCCACATGTTAAACCCACTGATTCCCCTTGATAAGCCCACTGATTCCCCATGTTAAACCCCCTAATTCCCCATGTTAAACCCCCTGATTCCCCATGTTAAACCCACTGATTCCCCTGTTAAACCCGCTGATTCCTCATATTAAACCCACTGATTCCCCATGTTAAACCCACTGATTCCTCATGTTAAACCCGCTGATTCCTCATGTTAAACCAACTTATTCCCCATGTTAAACCCCCCTGATTCCCCATGTTAAACCCACTGATTCCCCTCTTAAACCCGCTGATTCCTCATGTTAAACCCATTGATTCCCCATGTTAAACCCGCTGATTCCCCATGTTCAACCCGCTGATTCCTCATGTTAAACCCGCTGATTCCCCATGTAAAACCCACTGATTCCCCATGTTAAACCCACTGATTCGCCATGTTAAACGCACTGATTCCCCATGTTAAACCCACTGATTCCCCATGTTAAACCCACTGATTCCCCATGTTAAACCCACTGATTCCCCATGTTAAACCCACTGATTCCCCTGTTAACCCGCTGATTCCTCATGTTAAACCCACTGATTCCCCATGTTAAACCCGCTGATTCCCCATGTTCAACCCGCTGATTCCCCATGTTAAACCCGCTGATTCCCCATGTAAAACCCACTGATTCCCCATGTTATACCCACTGATTCCCCATGATAAACCCGCTGATTCCCCATGTTAAACCCGATGATTCCCCATGTTAAACCCGATGATTCCCCATGTTAAACCCGCTGATTCCTCATGTTAAACCCACTCTTTCCCCATGTTATACCCACTGATTCCCCATGTTAAACCCACTGATTCCTCTTGTTAAACCCACTGATTCCTCATGTTAAACCCGATAATTCCGCATGTTAAACCCTAGACTCCTCGTGTTAAAACTATAGACTCTCCGCGTTAAACGCGCAGTTTCCCAGTATTAAACCGTCTGACTCCCCCCATGAAACCCGCTGACTCCCCTCATAAAATCCATTGAGTCCCCGTGTTTAACCCACTGACTCTCTGTGTCAAAACCGTTGACTCCCACCATTAAACCCAACGTCTCCCGTTGTTAAACCGGGTAACTCCCAGTGTTAAATCCACTGACACCCCGCGTTAAACATGCTGACTCCCTGCGTTAAACTCCGTGTGAAATCCACTGATTCCCCATGTGAAACCCGCTGATTCCTCATGTTAAACCCGCTGATTCCCCATGTAAAAGCCACTGATTCCCCATGTTAAACCCACTGATTCCCAATGTTATACCCACTGATTCCCCATGTTAAACTCGCTGATTCCCCATGTAAAACCCGCTGATTCCCCATGTTAAACCCGCTGATTCACCATGTTTAAACCGCTGATTCCCCATGTTAAACCCGCCGATTCCCCATGTTAAACCCGCTGATTCCCCATGTTAAACACGCTGATTCCCCATGTTAAACCCACTGAATCCCCATATTAAACCACTGATTCCCCATGTTAAACCCACTGATTCCCCCTGGTAAACCCGCTAATTCCACATGTTAAACCCATTGATTCCTCATGTTAAACCCACTGATTCCCCATGTTAAACCCGCTGATTCCCCATGTTAAACGCACTGATTCCCCATGTTAAACCCGTTGCCTCCCCATGATAAACCCGCTGTTTCCCCATGTTAAACCTACTGATTCCTCCTGTTAAACCCACTGAATCCCCATGTTAAACCCACTGATTCGCCATGTTAAACCCACTGATTCCTCATGTTAAAGCCACTGATTCCCCATGTTAAACCCGCTGATTCCCCATGCTAAACCCACTGATTCCACCCGTTAAACCCGCTGATTCTCCATTTTAAACTCACTGATTCCTCCTGTTAAACCCGCTGATTCCCCATGTTAAACCCGCTGATACCCCATGTTAAATGCACTGATTCCTCATGTTAAACCCACTGATTCCCCATGTTAAACCCACTGATTCCTCATGTTAAACCCACTGATTCACCATGTTAAACCCGCTGATTCCACATGTT
>NW_027600064.1:0-18713 GCF_964194155.1 Cetorhinus maximus | reverse complement strand
CACACCCACCCAGTCACTGCAACAACCCCCCCCCAAGTCACTCCGACACACCCTGCCAGTCACTCCGACACACCCACCCAAGTCAATCCGACATTCACCCCCCCAGTCACTCCGACACACCCACCCAGTCACTCCGACACACACCCCACCAGTCACTCCCACACACAACCCCCCCAGTCACTCCGACACAGGCACCCCACAGCCAATCCAACACACCCACCACAGTCACTCCGACACACACATCCCCCCAGGCACTATGACACACACCCCCCCAATCACTCCAACACACACCCCCCCCAGTCACTCCGACACACACCCCCCAGTGACACCGACACACCTCCCCCCGTCACTCCGACACACACCCCCTCAGACACTCCAACACCAACCCCCCAGTCACTCCGATACACCCACCCAGTCACTGCGACACCCCCCCGCCAAATCACTCCGACACAGCCCCCCCCAGTCACTCTAACACACACCCCCAGTCACTCCGACACACCCCCCCAGTGACTCCGAAACACCTCCCCCCCGTCACTCCGACACACACCCCCTCAATCACTCCGACACACACCCCCCCAGTCACTACGATACACCCACCCAGTCACTGAGACACCCCCCCCAATTACTCCGACACACCCCCCGCTGTCACTCCGATACATACCCCCTCAGTCACTCCGACACACCCCCCCAGTCACTACGATACACTCACCCCACAGTCACTCCGACATAAACCACCCCCTGTCACTCCAACATAAACCTCCCCAGTCTCTCCGACACACCCACCCCTACTCACTCCGACACACAACCACCCACCAGTCACTCAGACACACACCCCTCCCGTAACTCCGACACACGCCCTACCCCAGTCACTCCGACACACACACCCCCAGTCACTCCGACATGCAACCCCACAGTCACACTGACACACACACCCCCGTCACTCCGACACACACACCTCCCCAGTCACTCCGACACACACAACCCCCCCAGTCACTCCGACACACAACCCCCCACCAGTCACACCGACACACACCTCCCCCCCGTCACTCCAACACACCTCCCCCACATCACTACGACACACACCCCCCTGTCACTCCGAAACACACCCACCCAGTCACTCCGATACACCCACCCAGTCACTGCGACACCCCCCCCAGTGACTCTGACAACACACCCCAGTCACTCCGACACACACCCCCCAAGTCACTCCTACACAACCCCCCAGTCACTCCGACACACACCCCCCCAGTGACACCGACACACCCCCCCAGTCACTCCGACACACCCCCCCAATCACTCCGACACACCCCCCGCAGTCACTCCGACACACACACCCCCCCCAGTCACTCCGATGCACACACCCCACAGTCACTCCGACATACAACCCCCCCGTCACTCCGACATAAACCTCCCAGTCTCTCCGACACACCCACCCCCGGTCACTCCGACACAACCTCCCACAGTCACTCCGACACACATCCCTAGTCACTCCGACACACCCCCTGCAGTCACTCCGACACACACCCTGCAGTCACTCCGACACACACCCCCCCCCAGTCACTCCGATATACACACCCCACAGTCACTCCGACATAAAATCCTCAGTCTCTCCGACACACCCACCCAGGTCACTGCGACAATCCCCCCCAAGTCACTCCAACACACCCCGCCAGTCACTCCGACACACCACCCAAGTCCATCCGACATTCACCCCCCCAGTCACTCCGACACACCCCCCCAGTCACTCCGACACACACAGCCCCCAGTAACTCCGACACACACCACCCCCCGTCACTCCGACACACCTCCCCCATCACTCCGACACACACCCCCTCAGATACTCCGACACCAACCCCCCAGTCACTACGATACACCCACCCAGTCACTGCGACACACACCCCCCCAGTTACTCTGACACACCCCCCGCTGTCACACCGACACACACCCCCTCAGTCACTCCGACACACCCCCCCAGTCACTACAATACACACACACCACAGTCACTCCGACATAAACCACCCCCTGTCACTCCAACATAAACTTCCCCAGTCTCTCCGACACCACCACCCCCAGTCAATCCGACACAACCCCCCCCAGTCACTCCGACACACATCCCTATTCACTCCGACACAACCCCCCACCAGTCACTCCGACACACACCCCTCCCGTCACTCCGACACACACCTCCCCAGTGACACTGTCACACCCCCCCAGTCACTCCGACACACCCCCCGCAGTCACTCCCGACACACACCCCCCCCAGTCACTCCAATACACACACCCCACAGTCACTCCGACGTATACCTCCTCAGTCTCTCCGACACACCCGCCCAGTCACTGCAACAACCCCCCCCCAAGTCACTCCGACACACCCTGCCAGTCATTCCGACACACCACCCAAGTCAATCCGACATTCACCCCCCCAGTCACTCCGACACACCCCCCCAGTCACTCCGACACACACCCACCAGTCACTCCCACACACAACCGCCCCAGTCACTCCGACACACCCCCCCAGTCACTCCGACACAGGCACCCCACAGCCAATCCAACACACCCACCACAGTCACTCCGACACACACATCCCCCCAGGCACTATGACACACACCCCCCCAATCACTCCAACACACACCCCCCCCAGTCATTCCGACACACACCACCCCCCGTCAATCCGACACACCTCCCCCCGTCACTCCGACACACACCCCCTCAGATACTCCGACACCAACCCCCCAGTCACCCCGATACACCCACCCAGTCACTGCGACACCCCCCCACCAAATCACTCCGATACAGCCCCCCCCAGTCACTCTAACACACACCCCCAGTCACTCCTACACACCCCCCCAGTCACTACGACACACCCCCCAAGTCACTCCGACACACCCCCCCAGTGACTCCGACAAAACCCCCGCTGTCACTCCGAAACACCTCCCCCCGTCACTCCGACACACACCCCCCAATCACTCCGACACACACACCCCCAGTCACTACGATACACCCACCCAGTCACTGCGACACCCCCCCCAATTACTCCGACACCCCCCCCGCTGTCACTCCGATACATACCCCCTCAGTCACTCCGACACACCCCCCCAGTCACTACGATACACACACCCCACAGTCACTCCGACATAAACCACCCCCTGTCACTCCAACATAAACCTCCGCAGTCTCTCCGACACACCCACCCCCAGTCACACCGACACATCCCCCCCCAGTCACTCCGACACACAACCACCCACCAGTCACTCCGACACACACCCCTCCCGTAACTCCGACACGCACCCTACCCCAGTCACTCCGACACACACACCCCCAGTCACTCCGACACGCAACCCCACAGTCACTCCGACACACACCCCCCAGTCACACTGACACACACACCCCCGTCACTCCGACACACACACCTCCCCAGTCACTCCGACACACACCAACCCCCCCAGTCACTCCAACACACAACCCCCCACCAGTCATACCGACACACACCTCCCCCCGTCACTCCAACACACCTCCCCCACATCACTACGACACACACCCCCCTGTCACTCCGAAACACACCCACCCAGTCACTCCGATATAAACCACCCCCTGTCTTTCCGACATAATCCTCCCCAGTCTCTCCGACACACCCACCCCCACTCACTCCGACACAACCCCCCCCCAGTCACTCCGACACACATCCCTATTCACTCCGACACAACCCCCCACCAGTCACTCCGACACACACCCCTCCCGTCACTCCGACACACACCTCCCTAGTGACACTGTCACACCCCCCCCAGTCACTCCGACACACCCCCCGCAGTCACTCCGACACACACCCCCCCCCCAGTCACTCCAATACACACACCCCACAGTCACTCCGACGTATACCTCCTCAGTCTCTCCGACACACCCACCCAGTCACTGCAACAACCCCCCCCCAAGTCACTCCGACACACCCTGCCAGTCATTCCGACACACCCACCCAAGTCAATCCGACATTCACCCCCCAGTCACTCCGACACACCCACCCAGTCACTCCGACACACACCCCACCAGTCACTCCCACACACAACCCCCCCAGTCACTCCGACACAGGCACCCCACAGCCAATCCAACACACCCACCACAGTCACTCCGACACACACATCCCCCCAGGCACTATGACACACACCCCCCCAATCACTCCAACACACACCCCCCCCAGTCACTCCGACACACACCCCCCCAGTGACACCGACACACCTCCCCCCATCACTCCGACACACACCCCCTCAGACACTCCAACACCAACCCCCCAGTCACTCCGATACACCCACCCAGTCACTGCGACACCCCCCCGCCAAATCACTCCGACACAGCCCCCCCCAGTCACTCTAACACACACCCCCAGTCACTCCTACACACCCCCCCAGTCACTACGACACACCCCCCAAGTCACTCCGACACACCCCCCCAGTGACTCCGACAACACCCCCGCTGTCACTCTGAAACACCTCCCCCCCGTCACTCCGACACACACCCCCTCAATCACTCCGACACACACACCCCCAGTCACTACGATACACCCACCCAGTCACTGCGACACCCCCCCCAATTACTCCGACACCCCCCCCGCTGTCACTCCGATACATACCCCCTCAGTCACTCCGACACACCCCCCCAGTCACTACGATACACACACCCCACAGTCACTCCGACATAAACCACCCCCTGTCACTCCAACATAAACCTCCGCAGTCTCTCCGACACACCCACCCGTAGTCACTCCGACACACAACCACCCACCAGTCACTCCGACACACACCCCTCCCGTAACTCCGACACGCACCCTACCCCAGTCACTCCGACACACACACCCCCAGTCACTCCGACACGCAACCCCACAGTCACTCCGACACACACCCCCCAGTCACACTGACACACACACCCCCGTCACTCCGACACACACACCTCCCCAGTCACTCCGACACACACAACCCCCCCAGTCACTCCGACACACAACCCCCCACCAGTCACACCGACACACACCTCCCCCCCGTCACTCCAACACACCTCCCCCACATCACTACGACACACACCCCCCTGCCACTCCGAAACACACCCACCCAGTCACTCCGATACACCCACCCAGTCACTGCGACACCCCCCCCAGTGACTCTGACAACACACCCCAGTCACTCCGACACACACCCCCCAAGTCACTCCTACACAACCCCCCAGTCACTCCGACACACACCCCCCCCAGTGACACCGACACACCCCCCCAGTCACTCCGACACACCCCCCCAATCACTCTGACACACCCCCCGCAGTCACTCCGACACACACACCCCCCCCAGTCACTCCGATGCACACACCCCACAGTCACTCCGACATACAACCCCCCCGTCACTCCGACATAAACCTCCCAGTCTCTCCGACACACCCACCCCCGGTCACTCCGACACAACCTCCCACAGTCACTCCGACACACATCCCTAGTCACTCCGACACACCCCCTGCAGTCACTCCGACACACACCCCCCCCCAGTCACTCCGATATACACACCCCACAGTCACTCCGACATAAAATCCTCAGTCTCTCCGACACACCCACCCAGCCACTGCGACAATTCCCCCCCAAGTCACTCCGACACACCCCGCCAGTCACTCCGACACACCACCCAAGTCAATGCGACATTCACCCCCCCAGTCACTCCGGCACACCCCCCCAGTCACTCCGACACACACACCCCCAGTCACTCCGACACACACCACCCCCCGTCACTCTGACACACCTCCCCCCATCACTCCAACACACACCCCCTCAGACACTCCAACACCAACCCCCCAGTCACTACGATACACCCACCCAGTCACTGCGACACCCCCCCCAGTTACTCCGACACACACCCCGCTGTCACTCCGACACACACCCCCTCAGTCACTCCGACACACCCCCCCCAGTCACTACGATACACACACCCCACAGTCACTCCGACATAAACCACCCCCTGTCACTCCAACATAAACTTCCCCAGTCTCTCCAACACACCCACCCCCAGTCAATCCGACACAACCCCCCCCACTCACTCCGACACACATCCCTAGTCACTCCGACACACAACCACCCACCAGTCACTCCGACACACACCCATCCCGTAACTCCGACACGCGCCCTACCCCAGTCACTCCGACACACACACCCCCAGTCACTCCGACACACAACCCCACAGTCACTCCGACACGCACCCCCCAGTCACACCGACACACACCCCCCAGTCACACCGACACACACACCCCCGTCACTCCGACACACACACCTCCCCAGTCACTCCGACACACACAACCCCCCCAGTCACTCCGACACACAACCCGCCACCAGTCACACTGACACACACCTCCCCCCCGTCACTCCGACACACCTCCCCCTATCACTCCGACACACACCTCCCAGTCACTCCGATACACCCACCCAGTCACTGCGACACCCCCCTCAGTGACTCCGACAACACCCCCCAGTCACTCCGACACACACCCCCCAAGTCACTCCTACACAACCCCCCAGTCACTCCGACACACACCCCCCCAGTGACACCGACACACCCCCCCAGTAACTCCAACACAACCCCCCAATCACTCCGACACACCCCCCGCAGTCATTCCGACACACACACCCCCCCAGTCACTCCGATATACACACCCCACAGTCACTCCTATATACACCCACCCCCGTGAATCCGACATAAACCTCCCCAGTCTCTCCGACACACCCACCCCCGGTCACTCCGACACAACCTCCCCCAGTCACTCCGACACACATCCCTAGTCACTCCGACACACCCCCTGCAGTCACTCCGACACACACCCCCCCCCCAGTCACTCCGATATACACACCCCACAGTCACTCCGACATAAAATCCTCAGTCTCTCCGACACACCCACCCAGTCACTTCGACAACCCCCCCCCAAGTCACTCCGACACACCCCGCCAGTCACTCCGACACACCACCCAAGTCAATCCGACATTCACCCCCCCAGCCAATCCGACACGCCCACCACAGTCACTCCGACACACACAACCCCCCAGGCACTATGACACACACCCCTCCAGTCACTCCGACACACACCCCCCCAGTCACTCCGACACACACCACTCCCCGTCACTCCGACACACACCCTCTCAGACACTCCACACACACCCCCCAGTCACTCCGATACACCCACCCAGTCACTGCGACACCCCCCCGCCAAGTCACTCCGACACACCCCCCCAGGCACTCTGACACACCCCCCCAGTCACTCCGACACACCCCCCCAGTCACTCCGACACACCCCCCCAGTCACTCCGACACCACCCCCCAATTACTCCGACACACCCCCCGCTGTCACACCGACACACCTCCCTCCTGTCACTCCGACACACACCCCACAGTAACTCCGACATAAACCACCCCCTGTCACTCCGACATAAACCTCCCCAGTCACTCCAACACACCTCCCTCCCGTCACTCCGACACACATCCCCTCAGTCACTCCAACACACCCCCCCCAGTCACTACGATACACACACCCCAGAGTCACTCCGACATAAACCACCCCCTGTCACTCCGACATAAACCTCCCCAGTCTCTCTGACACACCCACCCCTAGTCACTCCGACACAACACCCCCCACTCACTCCGACACACATCCCTAGTCACTCCGACACACAACCACCCACCAGTCACTCCGACACACACCCCTCCCGCCACTCCGACACACGCCCTACCCCAGTCACTCCGACACGCAACCCCACAGTCACTCCGACATGCACCCCCCAGTCACTCCGACACACACCCCCCAGTCACTCCGACACACACCTCCCCAGTCAATCCAACACACCTCCCTCCCTTCACTCCGACACACATCCCCTCAGTCACTCCGACACACCCCCCCCAGTCACTACGATACACACACCCCACAGTCACTCCGACGTAAACCACCCCCTGTCACTCCGACATAAACCTCCCCAGTCTCTCCGACACAACCACCCCCAGTCACTCCAACACACACCACCCCCCGTCACTCCGACACACACCCCCTCAGTCACTCCGACACACCCCTCCCCAGTCACTCCGATACACACACCCCACAGTCACTCCGATATAAACCTCCTCAGATTCTCCGACACACCCACCCAGACACTGCGACAACCCCCCCCAAGTCACTCCGACACACCCTGCCAGTCACTCCGACACACCCACCCAAGTCAATCCGACATTCACCCCCCCAGTCACTCCGACACACACCCCACCAGTCACTCCCACACACAACCCCCCCAGTCAATCCGACACAGGCACCCCGCAGCCAATCCGACACACCCACCACAGTCACTCCGACACACACATCCCCCCAGGCACTATGACGCACACCCCCCCAATCCCTCCAACACACACCCGCCCCAGTCACTACGACACACACCACCCCCCGTCAATTCGACACACCTCCCCCCGTCACTCCGACACCAACCCCCTCAGACACTCCGACACCAACCCCCCAGTCACTCCGATACACCCACCCAGTCACTGTGACAACCCCCCGCCAAGTCACTCCGACGCACCCCCCCCAGTCACTCTGACACACACCCCCAATCACTCCTACACACCCCCCCAGTGACTCCGACAACACCCCCTCTGTCACTCCGAAACACCTCCCCCCGTCACTCCGACACACACCCCCTCAATCACTCCGACACACACCCCCCCAGTCACTATGATACACCCACCCAGTCACTGCGACTCCCCCCCCAATTACTCCGACACACCCCCCGCTGTCACTCCGACACACACCCCCTCAGTCACTCCGACACACCCCCCCCAGTCACTACGATGCACACACCCCCAGTCACTCCGGCACACACCACCCCCCGTCACTCCGACACACCTCCCCCCGTCACTCTGACACACACCCCTTCAGACACTCCGACACCAACCCCCCCAGTCACTCCGATACACCCACCCAGTCACTGCGACAACCCCCCACCAAGTCACTCCGACGCACCCCCCCAGTCACTCTGACACACACCCCCAATCACTCCTACACACCCCCCCAGTCACTACGACACACCCCCCCAAGTCACTCCGACACACCCCCCCAGTGACTCCGACAACACCCCCGCTGTCACTCCGAAACAACTCCCCCCCGTCACTCCGACACACACCCCCTCAATCACTCCGACACACACCCACCCAGTCACTACGATACACCCACCCAGTCACTGCAACACCCCGCCCAATTACTCCGACACACCCCCCGCTGTCACTCCGACAGACACCCCCTCAGTCACTCCGACACACCCCCCCCAGTCACTACGATGCACACACCCCGAGTCACTCCGACACACACCACCCCCCGTCACTCCGACACACACCCCCTCAGTCACTCCGACACGCACCACCCCCAGTCACTCCGATACACACACCCCACAGTCACTCCGATATAAACCTCCTCATTCTCTCCGACACACCCACCCAGTCACTGCAACAACCCCCCCCCCACAAGTCACTCCGACACACCCTGCCAGTCACTCCGACACACCCACCCAAGTCAATCCGACATTCACCCCCCCAGTCACTCCGACACACACCCCACCAGTCACTCCGACACACAACCCCCCCAGTCACTCCGACACAGGCACCCCGCAGCCAATCCGACACACCCACCACAGTCACTCCGACACACACATCCCCCCAGGCACTATGACACAAATCCCCCCAGTCACTCCGACACCCACCACCCCCCGTCAATCCGACACACCTCCCCCCGTCACTCCGACACACACCCCCCCCAGTCACTACGATGCACACACCCCCAGTCACTCCAACACACACCACCCCCCGTCACTCTGACACACCTCCTCCCGTCACTCCGACACACACCCCCTCAGACACTCCGACACCAACCCCCCAGTCACTCCGATACACCCACCCAGTCACTGCGACAGCCCCCCGCCAAGTCACTCCGACACACCCCCCCACAGTCACTCTGACACACACCCCCAGTCACTCCTACACACCCCCCCAGTCACTACGACACACACCCCCCCAGTCACTCCGACACACCCCCCCAGTGACTCCGACAACACCCCCGCTGTCACTCCGAAACACCTCCCCCCCGTCACTCCGAGACACACCCCCTCAATCACTCCGACACACACCCCCCCAGTCACTACGATACACCCACCCAGTCACTGCGACACCGCCCCCCAATTACTCCGACACACACCCCGCTGTCACTCCGACACACACCCCCTCAGTCACTCTGACACATCCCCCCAGTCACTACGATACACACACCCCACAGTCACTCCGACATAAACCACCCCCTGTCACTCCAACATAAACCTCCCCAGGCTCTCCGACACACCAACCCCCAGTCACTCCGACACAAACCCCCCCACTAATTCCGACACACATCCCTAGTCACTCCGACACACAACCACCCACCAGTCACTCCGACACACACACCCCCAGTCACTCCGACACGCAACCCCACAGTCACTCCGACACGCACCCCCCAGTCACACCGACACAAACCCCCCAGTCACACCGACACACACCCCACAGTCACTCCGACACACACACCTCCCCAGTCACTCTGACACACACAACCCCCCAGTCACTCCGACACACAGCCCCCCACCAGACACACCGACACACAACTCCCCCCGTCACTCCGACACACCTCCCCCCATCACTCCGACACACATCCCCCAGTCACTCCGAAACACACCCCCCCAGTCACTCCGATACACACCCCCTCAGTCACTCCGACACACCCCCCCCCAGTCACTACGGTGCACACACCCCCAGTCACTCCGGCACACACCACCCCCCGTCACTCCGACACACCACCCCCCGTCACTCCGACACACACCCCTTCAGACACTCCGACACCAACCCCCCAGTCACTCCGATACACCCACCCAGTCACTGCGACAACCCCCCACCAAGTCACTCCGACGCACCCCCCCAGTCACTCTGACACACACCCCCAATCACTCCTACACACCCCCCCAGTCACTACGACACACCCCCCAAGTCACTCCGACACACCCCCCCAGTGACTCCGACAACACCCCCGCTGTCACTCCGAAACAACTCCCCCCCGTCACTCCGACACACACCCCCTCAATCACTCCGACACACACCCACCCAGTCACTACGATACACCCACCCAGTCACTGCAACACCCCCCCCCAATTACTCCGACACACCCCCCGCTGTCACTCCGACAGACACCCCCTCAGTCACTCCGACACACCCCCCCCAGTCACTACGATGCACACACCCCGAGTCACTCCGACACACACCACCCCCCGTCACTCTGACACACACCCCCTCAGTCACTCCGACACACACCACCCCCAGTCACTCCGATACACACACCCCACAGTCACTCCGATATAAACCTCCTCGGTCTCTCCGACACACCCACCCAGTCACTGCGACAACCCCCCCCCAAGTCAATCCGACATTCACCCCCCCAGTCACTCCGACACACACCCCACCAGTCACTCCGACACACCCACCCCCAGTCACTCCGACACAAACCCCCCCACTCATTCCGACACACATCCCTAGTCACTCCGACACACAACCACCCAACAGTCACTCCGACACACACACCCCCAGTCACTCCGACATGCAACCCCACAGTCACTCCGACACGCACCCCCCAGTCACACCGACACACACCCCACAGTCACACCGACACACACCCCACAGTCACTCCGACACACACACCTCCCCAGTCACTCCGACACACACAACCCCCCAGTCACTCCGACACACAGCCCCCCACCAGTCACACCGACACACACCTCCCCCCGTCACTCCGACACACCTCCTCCCATCACTCCGACACACATCCCCCAGTCACTCCGAAACACACCACCCCAGTCACTCCGATACACACCCCCCAATTCACTCCTACACAACCCCCCAGTCACTCCGACACAGGCACCCCGCAGCCAATCCGACACACCCACCACAGTCACTCCGACACACACACCCCCCCAGTCACTGTGACACACACCTCCCCAGACACTCCGACACCAACCCCCCAGTCACTCCGAAACACCCACCCATTCACTGCGACAACCCCCCGCCAAGTCACTCCGACGCACCCCCCCCAGTCACTCTGACACACACCCCCAATCACTCCTACACACCCCCCCAGTGACTCCGACAACACCCCCGCTGTCACTCCGAAACACCTCCCCCCCCGTCACTCCGACACACACCCCCTCAATCACTCCGACACAAACCCCCCCAGTCAGTACGATACACCCACCCAGTCACTGCGACACCCCCCCCAATTACTCCGACACACCCCCCGCTGTCACTCCGACACACACCCCCTCAGTCACTCCGACACACCCCCCCACAGTCACTCTGACACACACCCCCAGTCACTCCTACACACCCCCCCAGTCACTGTGACACACACCTCCCCAGTCACTCCGACACACCCCCCCAGTGACTCCGACAACACCCCCGCTGTCACTCCGAAACACCTCCCCACCGTCACTCCGACACACACCCCCTCAATCATTCCGACACACACCCCCCCAGTCACTACGATACACCAACCCAGTCACGGCGACACCCCCCCCAATTACTCTGACACACACCCCGCTGTCACTCCGACACACACCCCCTCAGTCACTCCGACACACCCCCCCCAGTCACTACGATACACACACCCCACAGTCACTCCGACATAAACCACCCCCCTGTCACTCCAACATAAACCTCCCCAGTCTCTCCGACACACCTACCCCCAGTCACTCCGACACAAACCCCCCAGTCACTACGATGCACACACCCCCAGTCACTCTGACACACACCACCCCCCGTCACTCCGACACACCTCCCCCCATCACTCCGACACACCTCCCCCCGTCACTCCGACACACACCCCCTCAGACACTCCGACACCAACCCCCCAGTCACTCCGATACACCCACCCAGTCACTGCGACAGCCCCCCGCCAAGTCACTCCGACACACCCCCCCACAGTCACTCTGACACACACCCCCAGTCACTCCTACACACCCCCCCAGTCACTACGACACACACCCCCCCAGTCACTCCGACACACCCCCCCAGTGACTCCGACAACACCCCCGCTGTCACTCCGAAACACCTCCCCCCGTCACTCCGAGACACACCCCCTCAATCACTCCGACACACACCCCCCCAGTCACTACGATACACCCACTCAGTCACTGCGACACCGCCCCCCAATTACTCCGACACACACCCCGCTGTCACTCCGACACACACCCCCTCAGTCACTCCGACACATCCCCCCAGTCACTACGATACACACACCCCACAGTCACTCCGACATAAACCACCCCCCTGTCACTCCAACATAAACCTCCCCAGTCTCTCCGACACACCTACCCCCAGTCACTCCGACACAAACCCCCCCACTCACTCCGACACACATCCCTAGTCACTCCAACACACTCACCCCCAGTCACTCCGACACACAACCCCACAGTCACTCCGACACGCACCCCCCAGTCACACCGACACACACCCCCCAGTCACGCCGACACACACCCCACAGTCACTCCGACACACCCATCCAAGTCAATCCGACATTCACCCCCCCAGTCACTCCGACACAGGCACCCCGCAGCCAATCCGACACACCCACCACAGTCACTCAGACACACACATCCCCCCCAGGCACTATGACACACACCCCCCCAATCACTCCAACACACACCCCCCCCAGTCACTCCGACACACACCACCCCCCGTCAATCTGACACACCTCCCCCCGTCACTCCGACACACACCCCCTCAGACACTCCGACACCAACCCCCCAGTCACTCCGATACACCCACCCAGTCACTGCGACAACCCCCCGCCAAGTCACTCCGACGCACCCCCCCCAGTCACCCTGACACACACCCCCAATCACTCCTACACACCCCCCCAGTGACTCCGACAACACCCCCGCTGTCACTCCGAAACACCTCCCCCCCGTCACTCCGACACACACCCCCTCAATCACTCCGACACACACCCCCCCAGTCACGACGATACACCCACCCAGTCACTGCGACACCCCCCCAATTACTCCGACACACCCCCCGCTGTCACTCCGACACACACCCCCTCAGTCACTCCGACACACCCCCCCCAGTCACTACGATGCACACACCCCCAGTCACTCTGACACACACCACCCCCCGTCACTCCGACACACCTCCCCCCGTCACTCCGACACACCTCCCCCCGTCACTCCGACACACACCCCCCCAGTCACTCCGATACACCCACCCAATCACTGCGAAACCCCCCCCAGTGACTCCGACAACACCCCCCAGTCACTCTGACACACACCCCCCAAGTCACTCCTACACAACCCCCCAGTCACTCCGACACACACCCCCCCAGTGACACCGACACACCCCCCCCAGTCACTCCTACACAACCCCCCAATCACTCCGACACACCCCCTGCAGTCACTCCGACACACACACCCAATCACTCCTACACACCCCCCCAATCACTACGACACATCCCCCCAAGTCACTCCGACACACCCCCCCAGTGACTCCGACAACACCCCCACTGTCACTCCGAAACACCTCCCCCCCGTCACTCCGACACACACCCCCTCAATCACTCCGACACACACCCCCTCAGTCACTCCGACACACCCCCCCCAGTCACTACGATGCACACACCCCCAGTCACTCCGACACACACCACCCCCCGTCACTCCGACACACCTCCCCCCGTCACTCCGACACACACCCCCTCAGACACTCCGACACCAACCCCCCAGTCACTCCGATACACCCACCCAGTCACTGCAACAGCACCCCGCCAAGTCACTCCGACACACCCCCCCACAGTCACTCTGACACACCCCCAGTCACTCCTACACACCACCCCAGTCACTACGACACACACCCCCCCAGTCACTCCGACACACCCCCCCAGTGAGTCCGACAACACCCCCGCTGTCACTCCGAAACACCTCCCCCCCGTCACTCCGACACACACCCCCTCAATAACTCCGACACACACCCCCCCAGTCACTACGATACACCCACCCAGTCACTGCGACACCCCCCCCCAATTATTCCGACACACACCCCGCTGTCACTCCGACACACACCCCCTCAGTCACTCCGACACACCCCCCCCAGTCACTACGATACACGCACCTCCCCAGTCACTCCGACACACGCAACCCCCCAGTCACTCCGACACACAGCCCCCCACCAGTCACACCGACACACACCTCCCCCCGTCACTCCGACACACCTCCCCCCATCACTCCGACACACATCCCCCAGTCACTCCGAAACACACCCCCCCAGTCACTCCGATACACACCCCCCAATTCACTCCTGCACAATCCCCCAGTCACTCCGACACACACCCCCCCAGTGACACCGACACACCCCCCCAGTCACTCCGACACAACCCCCTATCACTCTGACACACCACCCCCAGTCAATGCGACACACACCTCCCCCCCGTCACTCTGACACACACCCCCTCAGTCACTCCGACACACCCCCCCCCCAAGTCACTCCGATACACACACCCCACAGTCACTCCGATATAAACCTCCTCAGTCTCTCCGACACACCCACCCAGTCACTGCGACAACCCCCCCCCAAGTCACTCCGACACACCCTGCCAGTCACTCCGACACACCCACCCAAGTCAATCCGACATTCACCCCCCCAGTCACTCCGACACACACCCCCCCAGTGACACCGACACACCCCCCCAGTCACTCCGACACACACCCCCCCAGGCACTATGACACACACCCCCCCAGTCACTCCCACACACAACCCCCCCAGTCACTCCGACACAGGCACCCCGCAGCCAATCCGACACACCCACCACAGTCACTCCGACACACACATCCCCCCCAGGCACTATGACACACACCCCCCCAATCACTCCAACACACACCCCCCCCAGTCACTCCGACACACACCACCCCCCGTCAATCTGACACACCTCCCCCCGTCACTCCGACACACACCCCCTCAGACACTCCGACACCAACCCACCAGTCACTCCGATACACCCACCCAGTCACTGCGACAACCCCCCGCCAAGTCACTCCGACGCACCCCCCACAGTCACTCTGACACACACCCCCAATCACTCCTACACACCCCCCCAGTGACTCCGACAACACCCCCGCTGTCACTCCGAAACACCTCCCCCCCGTCACTCCGACACACACCCCCTCAATCACTCTGACACACACCCCCCCAGTCACTACGATACACCCACCCAGTCACTGCGACACCCCCCCAATTACTCCGACACACCCCCCGCTGTCACTCCGACACACACCCCCTCAGTCACTCCGACACACCCCCCCAGTCACTACGATGCACACACCCCCAGTCACTCCGACACACACCACCCCCCGTCACTCCGACACACCTCCCCCCGTCACTCCGACACACACCCCCTCAGACACTCCGACACCAACCCCCCAGTCACTCCGATACACCCACCCAGTCACTGCGACAGCCCCCCCAATTACTCCGACACACCCCCCGCTGTCACTCCGACACACACCCCCTCAGTCACTCCGACACACCCCCCCACAGTCACTCTGACACACAATCCCAGTCACACCTACACACCCCCCCAGTCACTGTGACACACACCTCCCCAGTCACTACGACACACCCCCCCAGTGACTCCGACAACACCCCCGCTGTCACTCCGAAACACCTCCCCCTCCGTCACTCCGACACACACCCCCTCAATCACTCCGACACACACCCCCCCAGTCACTACGATACACCAACCCAGTCACTGCGACACCCCCCCCCAATTACTCTGACACACACCCCGCTGTCACTCCGACACACACCCCCTCAGTCACTCCGACACACCCCCCCCAATCACTACGATACACACACCCCACAGTCACTCCGACATAAACCACCCCCTGTCACTCCAACATAAACCTCCCCAGTCTCTCCGACACACCCACCCCCAGTCACACTGACACAAACCCCCCCACTCACTCCGACACACATCCCTAGTCACTCCGACACACAACCACCCACCAGTCACTCCGACACACTCACCCCCAGTCACTCCGACACACAACCCCACAGTCACTCCGACACGCACCCCCCAGTCACACCGACACACACCCCCCAGTCACGCCGACACACACCCCACAGTCACTCCGACACACACACCTCCCCAGTCACTCCGACACACACAACCCCCCAGTCACTCCGACACACAGCCCCCCACCAGTCACACCGACACACACCTCCCCCCGTCACTCCGACACACCTCCCCCCATCACTCCGACACACACACCCCAGTCACTCCGAAACACACCCCCCCAGTCACTCCGATACACCCACCCAATCACTGCGAAACCCCCCCCAGTGACTCCGACAACACCCCCAGTCATTCTGACACACACCCCCCAAGTCACTCCTACACAACCCCCCAGTCACTCCGACACACACCCCCCCAGTGACACCGACACACCCCCCCCAGTCACTCCTACACAACCCCCCAATCACTCCGACACACCCCCTGCAGTCACTCCGACACACACACCCAATCACTCCTACACACCCCCCCAGTCACTACGACACACCCCCCTAAGTCACTCCGACACACCCCCCCAGTGACTCCGACAACACCCCCACTGTCACTCCGAAACACCTCCCCCCCGTCACTCCGACACACACCCCCTCAATCACTCCGACACACACCCCCTCAGTCACTCCGACACACCCCCCCCAGTCACTACGATGCACACACCCCCAGTCACTCCGACACACACCACCCCCCGTCACTCCGACACACCTCCCCCCGTCACTCCGACACACACCCCCTCAGACACTCCGACACCAACCCCCCAGTCACTCCGATACACCCACCCAGTCACTGCAACAGCACCCCGCCAAGTCACTCCGACACACCCCCCCACAGTCACTCTGACACACACCCCCAGTCACTCCTACACACCACCCCAGTCACTACGACACACACCCCCCCATTCACTCCGACACACCCCCCCAGTGAATCCGACAACACCCCCGCTGTCACTCCGAAACACCTCCCCCCCGTCACTCCGTCACACACCCCCTCAATAACTCCGACACACACCCCCCCAGTCACTACGATACACCCACCCAGTCACTGCGACACCCCCCCCAATTATTCCGACACACACCCCGCTGTCACTCCGACACACACCCCCTCAGTCACTCCGACACACCCCCCCCAGTCACTACGATACACGCACCTCCCCAGTCACTCCGACACATGCAACCCCCCAGTCACTCCGACACACAGCCCCCCACCAGTCACACCGACACACACCTCCCCCCGTCACTCCGACACACCTCCCCCCATCACTCCGACACACATCCCCCAGTCACTCCGAAACATACCCCCCCAGTCACTCCGATACACACCCCCCAATTCACTCCTGCACAACCCCCCAGTCACTCCGACACACACCCCCCCCAGTGACACCGACACACCCCCCCAGTCACTCCGACACAACCCCCCTATCACTCTGACACACCACCCCCAGTCAATGCGACACACACCTCCCCCCCGTCACTCCGACACACACCCCCTCAGTTCACTCCGACACACCCCACCCCCAAGTCACTCCGATACCAACACACCCCACAGTCACTCCG
>NW_027600063.1:15000-18732 GCF_964194155.1 Cetorhinus maximus | reverse complement strand
GGGAGTTGCAGGATTTTGTCCGTGTGGTGTAGGTACACCCACGGCGCTGTTAGGGAGGGAGTTCCAGGATTTTGTCCGTGTGGTGTAGGTACACCCACAGCGCTGTTAGGGAGGGAGTTCCAGGGTTCTGACCCGGCGACAGTGAAGGAACGGCCGATATATTCCCAAGTCGGGATGGTGAGTGGCTCGGGAGGGGAACTTGCAGGTGGTGGTGTTCCCCGTGTGTCTGCTGCCCTCGTCCTTCTAGACGGTAGAGGTTGTGGGTTTGGGCAGCGCTGTCGAAGGAGCCCTTGGTGAGTTGCTGCAGTGCATCTTGTCGATGGTACACACGCTGCTGCCCCTGTGCGTCGGTGGTGGTGGTGGTGGTGGAGGGAGTGAATGTTTTGTGGATGGGGTGCCCCATCGAGCGGGGGCTGCTTTGTCCTGGACGGTGTCGAGCTTCTCGAGTGTTGTGGGAGCCGCACTCATCCAGGCAAGTGGGGAGTGTTCCATCACACTCCTGACTTGTGCCTTGTAGATGGTGGACAGGCTTTGGGGGGGAGTCAGGAGGTGAGTGACTCTCTGCAGGATTCCCAGCCTCTGACCTGCTCTTGTAGCCGCAGTGTTTATATGGCTGGTCCCAGTTCAGTTTCTGGTCAATGGTAACCCCCAGGATGTTGATAGTGGGGGGGATTCAGCGATGGTGACGCCATTGAATGTCAAGGGGGCGATGGTTGGATTCTCTCTTGTCGGAGATGGTCATTGCCTGGCACTTGTGG
Organism: Cetorhinus maximus; assembly: GCF_964194155.1. Classification (NCBI taxonomy): domain Eukaryota; kingdom Metazoa; phylum Chordata; class Chondrichthyes; order Lamniformes; family Cetorhinidae; genus Cetorhinus; species Cetorhinus maximus. The sequence continues at coordinate 17,974 of NW_027600063.1, read as the reverse complement.
GGCGCGAATGTTACTTGTCACTGGTCAGCCCTGAGTCTGGATATTGTCCAGGAAAATCAGGAAAAGTTAGTACGCAGATGCAGCAAGTGATCGGGAAGGCAAATGGAGTGTTGTCCTTCACTGCGAGGGTGGATGGAGTGTAAAAGTCGGGGGAGTCTTGCTCCAGCTGTACAGGGCGTTGGTGAGACCACACCCGGAGCCCTGTGTCCAGTTCCTGGTCTCCTTACTTAAGGGAGGGGGACGTACTGGCATTGGAGGCCGTTGGGAGAAGGTTCACTGGGGCTGATCCCTGGGACGAAGGGGAGTTTGTCTCACGGGGAAAGGTTGAGCAGGTCGGGGCCCTGTCCCCCCCGTTGGGAGTTTAGAAGAACGAGAGGTGATCTTATCGAAACAGATCAGATTCGGAGAGGAGGAGGAGGGGGCTTGACAGGGTGGATGCTGAGAGGATGTTTCCCCCTCCCCTCCCTCCCACCTCGTGGTGGGGGGGGAATCGAGAACGAGGGGGGGAGGGAGGGAGGGGGCACAGTTTAAAAATGAAGATTGAAGACTGAGATAAAGAGGAAATTCCTGCCTCGGGGGAGGTGAGACTTTGGAATTCTCTTCCCCAGGGAACAGCGGAGGGCGGCTCAGTGCAGATCTCAAAGGCAGAGGTTGTCTAACAAGGGAGCCAGATGTTCTCGGGGGTGGGGGGAGGAGGGGATGGGGGTGGGGGGAGGAGGGGATGGGGTGGGGGGAGGAGGGGATGGGGGTGGGGGGAGGAGGGGATGGGGGGTGGGGGGAGGAGGGGGTGGGGGAGGAGGGGATGGGGGTGGGGGGAGGAGGGGGTGGGGGAGGAGGGGATGGGGGTGGGGGGAGGAGGGGGTGGGGGTGGGGGGAGGAGGGGATGGGGGTGGGGGGAGGAGGGGATGGGGGTGGGGGGAGGAGGGGATGGGGGTGGGGGGAGGAGGGGATGGGGTGGGGGGAGGAGGGGATGGGGGTGGGGGGAGGAGGGGGTGGGGGTGGGGGGAGGTGGGGGTGGGGAGGGGGTGGGGGAGGAGGGGATGGGGGTGGGGGGAGGAGGGGATGGGGGTGGGGGGAGGAGGGGATGGGGTGGGGGGAGGAGGGGATGGGGGTGGGGGAGGAGGGGATGGGGGTGGGGGGAGGAGGGGATGGGGGTGGGGGGAGGAGGGGATGGGGGTGGGGGGAGGAGGGGATGGGGGTGGGGGGAGGAGGGGATGGGGGTGGTGGGGGGAGGAGGGGATGGGGGTGGGGGAGGAGGGGATGGGGGTGGGGGGAGGAGGGGATGGGGTGGGGGGAGGAGGGGATGGGGGTGGGGGGAGGAGGGGATGGGGGTGGGGGGAGGAGGGGATGGGGGTGGGGGGAGGAGGGGATGGGGGTGGGGGGAGGAGGGGATGGGGGTGGGGGGAGGAGGGGATGGGGGTGGGGGGAGGAGGGGATGGGGGTGGGGGGAGGAGGGGATGGGGGTGGGGGAGGAGGGGATGGGGGTGGGGGGAGGAGGGGATGGGGGTGGGGGGAGGAGGGGATGGGGGTGGGGGGAGGAGGGGATGGGGGTGGGGGGAGGAGGGGATGGGGGTGGGGGGAGGAGGGGATGGGGGTGGGGGAGGAGGGGAAAGTGGAGTTCAGGCCACAATCAGATCAGCTGTGATCTTACTGAGTGCTAGAGCGGGGCTCGAGGGGCTGAAAGGCCTCCTCCTGACTGTGGGGGTGGGGGGGTTGTGTGTCGGAGACCCAGCCGGATGGGGTGTCGCTTGCGGTTGGTCAGAGGGGAGCCCTGTGTCCCCGGGAGTGGTGCACGGAGCTGCTGTGGTGCGAGAGCTGTCACCTGGGAAGGGAACCCGCTGTCGGTTCAGATCTGTCGCTCCCGGTGTGAATCCACAGGGCAGAAACCTGAGACCCTCACGGGAACAGGTCCCCCTCGGATCCCACCCCCACCCCCCACCCCCAGCACAGCTCCGAACCGATCGATCGCCTCCGGACTCTCGCCGGCTCTCACCCGAAACAGGCTGCAAACCACTCAGTGATCCGTGAGGAGAGAGAGACACAGGGTTAATCTCTCCACCACCACCTCGGTCTGTCACTCCCTCTCTCCCTCTCTCCCTCTCTCCCTCTCTCACTCTCTCACTCCCTCTCTCACTCTCTCACTCTGCCGCTCTCTCTCCCTGTGTCTCTGCCTCTCTCTCTCTCTCTGTCTCTCTCTCTCTCTCTCTCTGCCGCTCTCTCTCCCTGTGTCTCTGCCTCTCTCTCTCTGTCTCTGTCTCTCTCTCTCTCTGTCTCTGTCTCTCTCTCTCTCCCTGTGTCTCTGCCTCTCTCTCTCTGTCTCTGTCTCTCTCTCTCTCTGTCTCTGCCTCTCTCTCTCTCTCTCTGCCACTCTCTCACTCTGCATCTCTCTCTCTCTCTGTCTCTGCCTCTCTCTTTCTCTCTGTGTGTCTCTCTCTGTGTCTCTCTCACTCACTCTGCTGCTTTCTCACTCTGCTGCTCTCTCTCCCTCTCTCGCTCGCTCACTCTCTCCCTCTCTCTCTCTCCCTATCGTCTCTCATTCGCTCGCTCCCTCGCTCACTCTCTCCCTTGCTCGCTCTCTCCCTTGCTCACTCTCTCTCTCCCTTGCTCTCTCCCTCGCTCGCTCCCTCGCTCCCTCCCATGCTCCCTCCCACGCTCCCTCCCTCGCTCCCTCCCTCGCTCGCTCTCTCCCTCGCTCACTCCCTCATGCTCCCCCTCTCTCGCTCGCTCCCTCACTCACTCTCTCTCTCTTCGTCACTCCCTCGCTCTCTCTCCATCACTCCCTTGCTCTCTCTCTCCGTCACTCCCTCACACACTCTCTGTCTCTCACCGTCATTCCCTCGCTCCCTCTCTCTCTCTGCGTCACTCCCTCATGCTCTCTCTCCATCACTCCCTCGCTCTCTCTCTCTCCGTCACTCCCTCGCACTCTCTCTCTCATCGTCACTCCCTCACTCTCTCTCTCTGTCACTCCCTCGCT
>NW_027600063.1:0-2500 GCF_964194155.1 Cetorhinus maximus | reverse complement strand
AGTGTGAGAGTGAGTGTGTGAGAGAGAGTGTGTGAGTGTGTTTATTCTGGGTGAGTGTGAGAGTGAGTGTGTGAGAGAGAGTGCGTGAGTGTGTTTATTCTGGGTGAGTGTGAGAGTGAGTGTGTGAGAGCGAGTGAGAGAGTGTGTTTATTCTGGGTGAGTGTGAGAGTGAGTGTGTGAGAGAGAGTGCGTGAGTGTATTGATTCTGTGTGAGTGTGAGAGTGAGTGTGTGTGTGAGAGTGAGAGAGTGTGTTTATTCTGGGTGAGTGTGAGAGTGAGTGTGTGAGAGAGCGTGCGTGAGTGTATTGATTCTGTGTGAGTGTGAGAGTGAGTGTGTGTGTGAGAGTGTGTGTGTTTATTCTGGGTGAGTGTGAGAGTGAGTGTGTGTATTGATTCTGGGTGAGTGTGAGAGTGAGTGTGTGAGAGAGAGTGCGTGAGTGTATTGATTCTGGGTGAGTGTGAGAGTGAGTGTGTGTGTGAGAGTGAGAGAGTGAGTGTATTGATTCTGGGTGAGTGTGAGAGTGAGTGTGTGAGAGTGAGAGAGTGAGTGTATTGATTCTGGGTGAGTGTGAGAGTGAGTGTGTGAGAGAGAGTGCTTGAGTGTATTGATTCTGGGTGAGTGTGAGAGTGAGTGTGTGTGTGAGAGTGTGTGAGTGTGTTTATTCTGTGTGAGAGTGAGTGTGTTTATTCTGTGTGAGTGTGAGAGTGAGTGTGTGTGTGAGAGTGTGTGAGTGTTTATTTTGGGTGAGTGTGAGAGTGAGTGTGTGTGTGAGAGTGTGTGAGTGTGTTTATTCTGGGTGAGTGTGAGAGTGAGTGTGTGTGTTTATTCTGGGTGAGTGTGAGAGTGAGAGAGTGAGTGTATTGATTCTGGGTGAGTGTGAGAGTGAGTGTGTGAGAGTGAGAGAGTGAGTGTATTGATTCTGGGTGAGTGTGAGAGTGAGTGTGTGAGAGAGAGTGCGTGAGTGTATTGATTCTGGGTGAGTGTGAGAGTGAGTGTGTGTGTGAGAGTGTGTGAGTGTGTTTATTCTGTGTGAGTGTGAGAGTGAGAGAGTGTGTTTATTCTGTGTGAGTGTGAGAGTGAGTGTGTGTGTGAGAGTGTGTGAGTGTTTATTCTGGGTGAGTGTGAGAGTGAGTGTGTGTGTGAGAGTGTGTGAGTGTGTTTATTCTGGGTGAGTGTGAGAGTGAGTGTGTGTGTGAGAGTGTGTGAGTGTGTTTATTCTGGGTGAGTGTGAGAGTGAGTGTGTGTGTGAGTGTGTGAGTGTGTTTATTCTGGGTGAGTGTGAGAGTGAGTGTGTGTGTGAGTGTGTTTATTCTGGGTGAGTGTGAGAGTGAGTGTGTGTGTGAGAGTGTGTGAGTGTGTTTATTCTGGGTGAGTGTGAGAGTGAGTGTGTGTGTTTATTCTGGGTGAGTGTGAGAGTGAGTGTGTGAGTGTATTTAATCTGTGTGAGTGTGAGTGTGTCTCTCTGTTTTGTTGGTCTGTGACAGTCAGGACAATAGTCGATGCTCCCCGCTGCTCTCTGTATTGTGTTGTTGCTGTGCCTGAGCCGGTCCCCTGGGCTGTGTAAGTTTGCGGAGTGGGGGGAGCGGAGTTCTGAGCTGTGAATGTGTTTCTATTCCCCGGGGGCCCCTGTGAATGGCTGGTTTTACAATGCTCAGCGCTCTCCCGGCTGCCTTTCATTCCTCTTTCCCGCCCCGTTCAGCTCCTTACGGCTGCTGTCAGTGATGAGCTCACTGCTTGTTTGATCCTCCGGCATCATCCACCTTCCTTCCTCCCCTCCCCTCGCCCGGTGTCCCTGCATTCCCCACCGGTGAGCTCATCCCTCTCTCCACCTGCATCCCCCGCGATACGCCGGGCTGGTGGGGCTGTGATCCCTCTCGTCACCGAGCGGCGTGGAGAGAGGGGGCCGGAGAGCCGGGCTGTACCTGGCTCTGAGTGCAGAGGGAGAGAGAGACAGGGAGAGAGAGAGAGAGAGAGAGAGACAGGGAGAGAGAGAGTGAGAATAAGTGAGAGAGAGAGAGAGAGAGAGAGAGACACACACCAGAAATGCACCGAGCAGATGAACTGCTTAGGGACAGCTATGAATGAAAATCTCTGTCAGTTCTTGGTCTTCTACAGTGTGTAGGTGAGCTACGTGTGTGGGTGTGTTGGTGTGTGGGGTGTGTGTGGTGGTGGGGGATGTGTGTGTGTGTGGGATGTGTGTTGGTGTGTGGGTGTGTGTGGGTGGGTGTGTGTGTGTGTGGGGATGGTGTAGGTGAGTCTGTGGGGTGTGGGGAGTGTGTGGAACTCAGTACCACACACTGGCTGAGATAAGCTCCCTCAGTACAGGCCTGCAATTGAACCCGGGCCTTTCCCTGATCTCTCTCTGTCTGTCTGTGTCCGTGTCTGTGGGTCTGTGTCTGTGGGTGTGTGCGTGTGTGTGTATCGGTGAGCTTGTATCATTGAGTGTGTATTGGTGAGTGAGTAACGGTGAGTGTGTGAGTGTGTATCGGTGAGTGTGTG
>NW_027600062.1:0-18746 GCF_964194155.1 Cetorhinus maximus | reverse complement strand
CCCCCTCTCTCTCAGTCCCCTCTCTCTCAGTCGCCTCTCTCTCTCTCTCAGTCCCCTCTCTCTCTCCAGTCTCCCCTCTCTCTCAGTCCCCTCTCTCTCTCTCTCTGTCCCTCTCTCTCTCTGTCCCGTCTCTCTCTCTCTCTCTCTGTCCCCTCTCTCTCAGTCCCCTCTCTCTCAGTCCCCTCTCTCTCAGTCCCCTCTCTCTCTCTCACTCCTCTCTCTCTCTCTCAGTCCCATCCCTCGCAAACCCCCTCTCTCTCTCTCAATCCCCTCTCTGTCTCTCTCTCAGTCCCCTCTCTCTCTCTCTCAGTCCCCTCTCTCTCTCTGTCCGCACTCTCTCTCTCTCAGTCCCCCCTCTCGCTCTCTGTCCCCCCTCTTTCTCTCTATGTCTCTCTCTCTCTCTCTCAAACCCCTCTCTGTCTCTCTCAGTCGCCTCTCCCTCTCTCTCTCCGTCCCAACTCTCTCTCTCTCTCTCAGTCCACTCTCTCTCTCTCTGTCCTCTCTCTCTCTCTCTCTCCGTCCTCTCTCTATCTGTCCCCTCTCTCTCAGTCCCCTCTCTCTCTCTCTCTCTCTCAGTCCCCTCTCTCTCTCTCTCCCCTCTCTCTCAGGCCCCTCTCTCGCTCTCTTATTCACCACTCTCTCTCTCACAGTCCCCTCTCTCGCTCTCTCAGTCCCCTGTCTCTCTCAATCCCCTCTCTTGCTCTCTCAGTCCCCTCTCTCTCTCAATCGCCTCTCTGTCTCTCTCAGTCCCCTCTCTCTCAGTCCCTCTCTCTCTCTCTTAGTCCCCTCTCTCTCTCTATCAGTCAGCTCTCTCTGAGTCCCCACCCTCTCTCTCTAAATCCCCTCTCTCTCTCTCTCAGTGCCCTCTCTCGCTCTCTCAGTCACCTCTCTCTCTCTCTCAGTCCCCTCTCTCGCTCTCTGTCCCCTCTCTCTCAATCCCCTCTCTGTCTCTCTCAGTCACCTCTCTCTCCCTCTCAGTCTCTCTCTCTCTCTCTCTCAGTCCCCCCACTCTCTTTCTCTCAGTCCCCTCCCTCTCTCTGAGTCCCCTATCTCTCTCTCAGTCCCCTCTCTCTCTCTCAGTCCCCTCTCTCTCTCTCTCTCAGTCCACTCTCTCTCTATCTATGTCCTGTGTCTCTCTCTCAGTCCCCTCTCTCTCAGTCCCCCCTCTCTCTCTCTCTCAGTCCCCTCTCTCTCTCTCACAGTGCCCTCTCTCTTAGTCCCCTCTCTCTCTCAGTCCCCTCTCTCTCAGTCCCCTCTGTCTCTCTGAGTCCCCACCCTCTCTCTCTAAATCCCCTCTCTCTCTCTCTCAGTGCCCTCTCTCGCTCTCTCAGTCGCCTCTCTCTCTCTCTCAGTCCCCCTCTCTCGCTCTCAGTCCCCTCTCTCTCAATCCCCTCTCTGTCTTTCTCAGTCCCCGTCTCTGTCTCTCTCAGTATCCTCTCTCTCTCTCTCTCAGTACCCTCTCTCTCTCTCAGTACCCTCTCTCTCTCTCTCGCAGTCCCCTCTCTCTCTCTCTCTCGGTCCACTCTCTCTCTCCCTCTGTCCCCCTCTCTCTCTCTGAGTCCCCTCTCTCTGTCCACTCTCTCCCTCTCTCTCTCTGTCCCCTCTCTCTCTCTGTCCCCTCTCTCTCTCTGAATCCACTCTCTGTCTCTCTCAGTCACCTCTCTCTCCCTCTCAGTCCCCTCTCTCTCTCTCTCAGTCCCCTCACTCTCTCTCTCAGTCCCCTCTCTCTCTCTCTCAGTCCTCTCTCTCTATCTCAGTCCCCTCTCTCTCAGTCCCCTCTCTCTCAGTCCCCTCTCTCTCTCTCTCAGTCCCCTCTCTCTCTCAGTCCCTCTGTCTCTCAGTCCCCTCTCTCTCTCTCTCTGTCCCCTCTCTCTCTCTCTGTCACTCTCTCTCTCTCACTCTCTGTTCCCTCTCTCTCAGTCCCCTCTCTCTCAGTCCCCTCTCTCTCTCTCACTCCTCTCTCACTCTCTCAGTCCCCTCCCTCGCAAAACCCCCTCACTCTCTCTCAGTCCACTCTCTGTCTCTCTCTCAGTCCCCTCTCTCTCTCTCTCTCAGTCCCCTCTCTCTCTCTCTCTCAGTCCACTCTCTCTCTCCGTCCCCACTCTCTCTCATTCAGTCCCCTCTCTCTCTCACTCAGTCCCCTCTCTCTCTCTCAGTCCCCTCTCTGTCTCTCTCAGTCCCCTCTCTCTCTCTCTCAGTCCCCTCTCTCCCTCTCTCAGTCCCCTCTCTCTCTCTCAGTCCCTCTCTCTCTCTCTCAGTCCCTCTCTCTCTCTCAGTCCCCTCTCTCTCTCTCTCAGTCCCCTCTCTCTCTCTCTCAGTCCCCTCTCTCTCTCTCAGTGCCCTCTCTCTCTCTCAGTCCCTCTCTCTCTCTCAGTCTTCTCTCTCTCTCTCAGTCCACTCTCTCTCGCTCTCACTCCCCTCCCTTGCAAACACCTCTCTCTCTCAGTCGCCTCTCACTCTCTCAGTCCCCTCTCTCTCTCTCTCAGTCCCCTCCCTCGCAAACCCCGCTCTCACTCTCTCTCAGTCCCCTCTCACTTTCTCTCAGTCCCCTCTCTCTCTCTGTCCCCACTCTCACTCTCAGTCCCCTGTCTCTCTCATTCAGTCCCCTCTCTCTCAGGGAGATATCTGTAAACTGACTGCTGTCTCTGACCCTCTCTCTCTATCAGAGATATCTGTACACTGACTGGTGTCTCTAAGTCCCTCTCTCTCTCAGGGAGATATCTGTACACTGACTGGTGTTTCTCAAACCACACTCTCTCCGGGAGATATCTGTACACTGACTGGTGTCTCTCAGACTCCTCTCTCTCTCAGGGAGATATCTGTGCACTGACTGGTGTCTCTCAGTCCTTTCTCTCTCAGGGAGATATCTGTACACTGACTGGGATCTCTCAGTCTCCTCTCTGTGTCAGGGAGATATCTGTACACTGACTGGTCTCTCAGTCCCCTCTCTCTCAGGGAGATATCTGTACACTGACTGGTGTCTCTCATTCCCCTCTCTCTCTCAGGGAGATATCTGTACACTGACTGGTGTCTCTCAGTCCCTCTCTCTCTCAGGGAGGTATCTATGCACTGACTGGTGTCTCTCAGTCCTCTCTCTCTCAGGGAGATATCTGTACACTGACTGGTGACTCTCAGTCCCTCTCTCTCTCAGCGAGATATCTGTACACTGAATGTTGTCTCTCACTCCCCTCTATCTCTCAGGGAGTTATCTGTACACTCAGTTGTGTGTCTCAGTCCCCTCTCTCTCTCAGGGAGATATCTGTACATTGACTGGTGTCTCTCAGTCCCCTCTCTCTCTCAGGGAGATATCTGTACACTGAATGGTGTCACTCAGTCACCTCTCTCTCAGGCAGAGTTCAGTACACTGACTGGTGACTCTCAGTCCCTCTCTCTCTCAGCGAGATATCTCTACACTGACTGGTGTCTCTCACTCCACTCTCTCTCCCAGGGAGGTATCTGTACACTCAGAAGTGTGTCTCAGTCCCCTCTCTCTCTCAGGGAGATATCTGTACACTGACTGGTGTCTCTCAGTCCCCTCTCTCTCTCAGGGAGATATCTGTACAATGACTGGTGTCTCTCAGTCCCCTCTCTCTCAGGGAGATATCTGTACACTGACTGGTGTCTCTCAGTCCCCTCTCTTTCAGGGAGATATCTGTACACTGGCTGGTGACTCTCAGTCCCCTCTCTCTCTCTCTCTCTCTGTCCCCTCTCTCTCATTCCCCTCTCCTTCTCTCAGACACTCTCTCTCACTCAGTCCCTCTCTCTCTCTCAGTCCCCTCTCTGTCTCTCTCAGTCCCCTCTCTGTCTCTCTCAGTCCCCTCTCTCTCTCTCTCAGTCCCCTCTCTCTCTCTCTCTCTCAGTCCCCTCTCTCTCTCTCAGTCCCCTCTCTCTCAGGGAGATATCTGTACACTGACTGGTGTCTCTCAGTCCCTCTCTCTCTCAGGGAGATAACTGTACACTGACTGGTGTCACTCAGTCCCCCCTCTCTCTCTCTGTCCCCTCTCTCTCAGTCCCCTCTCCTTCTCTCAGAAACTCTCTCTCACTCAGTCCCCTCTCTCTCTCTCAGTCCCCTCTCTCTCTCTCTCAGTCCCCTCCCTCTCTCTCTCAGTCCCTCTCTCTCTCTCTCAGTCCCCTCTCTCTCTCTCTCAATCCCCTCTCTCACTCTCTCAGTCCCCTCTCTCTCTCTCTCAGTCCCCTCTCTCTCTCTCTCAGTCCCCTCTCTCTCTCTCTCAGTCCCCTCTCTCTCTCATTCAGTCCCCTCTCTCTCAGGGAGATATCTGTACAGTGGCTCATGTCTCTGAGTCCCCTCTCGCTCAGGGAGATATCTGTAAACTGACTGGTGTCTCTGACCCTCTCCCTCTTTCGGAGATATCTGTACACTGACTGGTGTCTCTAAGTCCCTCTCTCTCTAAGGGAGATATCTGTACACTGACTGGTGTCTTTAAGTCCCTCTCTCTCTCAGGGAGATATCTGTACACTGACTGGTGTCTCTCAGTCAGCTTTCTGAGGGAGAGTTCAGTACACTGGTGACTCTCAGTCCCTCACTCTCAGGGAGATATCTGTGCACTGACTGGTGTCACTCAGTATCTCTCTCTCTCAGGCAGATATCTTTACACTGACTGGTGTCTCTCAATCCCCACTCTCTCCGGGAGATACCTGTACACTGACTGGTGTCTCTCAGTCTCCTCTCTCTCTCAGGGATATATCTGTGCACTGACTGGTGTCTCTCAGTCCTCTCTCTCTCAGGGAGATATCTGTGCACTGACTGGTGTCTCTCAGTATCATGTCTCTCTCAGGGAGATATCTGTACACTGACTGGTCTCTCAGTCCCCTCTCTCTCAGGGAGATATCTGTACACTGACTGGTGTCTCTCATTCCCCTCTCTCTCTCAGGGAGATATCTGTACACTGACTGGTGACTCTCAGTCCCTCTCTCTATCAGGGAGATATCTGTGCACTGACTGGTGTCTCTCAGTCCTCTCTCTCTCAGGGAGATATCTGTACACTGACTGGTGACTCTCAGTCCCTCTCTCTCTCAGGGAGATATCTTTACACTGACTGGTGTCCCTCAGTCCCCTCTCTCTCTCAGGGAGATATCTGTACAATGAATGGTGTATCTCAGTCCACTCTCTCTCAGGGAGATATCTGTACACTGACTGGTGTCTCTCAGTCGATTCTCTCTCTGGGAGATATCTGTACACTGACTGGTGTCTCTCAGTCCCCACTCTCTCAGGGAGATATCTGTACACTGACTGATGTCTCTCAGTCCCCTCTCTCTCACGGAGATATCTGTACGCTGACTGGTGTCTCTCAGTCCCTCTCCCTCTCAGGGAGATATCTGTACACTAAGTGGTGTCTCTCATACCCCTCTCTCTCTCAGGGAGATATCTGTACACTGACTGGTGTCTCTCAGTCCTCTCTCTCTCAGGGAGATATCTGTACACTGACTGGTGTCTCTCAGTCCTCTCTCTCTCAGGGAGTTATCTGTACACTGACTGGTGTCTCTCAGTCTCCTCTCTCTCAGGGAGATATCTTTTCACTGACTGGTGTCTCTCAGTCCCTCTCTCTTTCAGTGAGATATCTGTACACTGACTGGTGACTCTCAGTCCCTCTCTCTTTCAGTGAGATATCTGTACACTGACTGGTGTCTCTCAGTCAACTCTCTCAGGGAGAGTTGAGGACACTGGTGACTTTCAGTCCCTCTCTCTCTCTCAGGGAGATATCTGTGCACTGACTGGTGTCTCTCAGTCTCTCTCTCTCAGGGAGATATCTTTACACTGACTGGTGTCTCTCAGTCCCCACTCTCTCAGGGAGATATCTGTACACTGACTGATGTCTCTCAGTCCAATCTCTCTCACGGAGATATCTGTACGCTGACTGGTGTCTCTCAGTCCGTCTCTCTCTCAGGGAGATATCTGTACACTAACTGGTGTCTCTCAGACCCCTCTTTCCCAGGGAGATATCTGTACACTGACTGGTGTCTCTCAGTCCTCTCTCTCTCAGGGAGATATCTGTACACTGACTGGTGTCTCTCAGACCCCTCTTTCCCAGGGAGATATCTGTACACTGACTGGTGTCTCTCAGTCCTCACTCTCTCAGGGAGATATCTGTACACTGACTGGTGTCTCTCAGTCTCCTCTCTCTCAGAGAGTGATCTTTACACTGAATGGTGTCACTCATTCACCTCTCTCTCAGGCAGAGTTCAGTACACTGACTGGTGACTCTCAGTCCCTCTCTCTCTCAGCGAGATATCTATACACTGACTGGTGTCTCTCACTCCCCTCTCTCTCTCAGGGAGGTATCTGTACACTCAGTTGTGTGTCTCAGTCCCCTCTCTCTCTCAGGGAGATAACTGTACACTGACTGGTGTCTCTCAGTCCCCTCTCTCTCCCAGGGAGATATCTGTACACTGACTGGTGTCTCTCAGTCCCCTCTCTCTCAGGGAGATATCTGTACACTGACTGGTGTCTCTCAGTCACCTCTCTCTCAGGGAGTTATCTTTACACTGAATGGTGTCACTCATTCACCTCTCTCTCAGGCAGAGTTCAGTACACTGACTGGTGACTCTCAGTCCCTCTCTCTCTCAGCGAGATATCTGTACACTGACTGGTGTCTCTCACTCCCCTATCTCTCTCAGGGATGTATCTGTACACTCAGTTGTGTGTCTCAGTCCCCTCTCTCTCTCAGGGAGATATCTGTACACTGACTGGTGTCTCTCAGTCCCCTCTCTCTCTCAGGGAGATATCTGTACACTGACTGGTGTCTCTCAGTCCCCTCTCTCTCAGGGAGATATCTGTACACTGACTGGTGTCTCTCAGTCCCCTCTCTTTCAGGGAGATATCTGTACACTGACTAGTGTCTCTCAGTCCCCTCTCTCTCAGGGAGATATCTGTACACTGACTGGTGTCTCTCAGGCCCCTGTCTCTCAGGGAGATATCTGTACACTGACTCGTGTCTCTCAGTCCCTCTCTCTCTCACGGAGATATCTGTACACTGACTGGTGTCTCTCAGTCCCCTCTCTCTCTCTCAGTCCTCTCTCTCTCTCACTCAGTCCCCTCTCTCTCTCTCAGTCCCCTCTCTCTCTCTCTCAGTCCCCTCTCTCTCTCTCTCTGTCCCCTCTCTCTCTCTCTCAGTCCCTTCTCTCTCTCTCAGTCCCCTCTCTCTCTTTCTCAATCCCCTCTCTCTCTCTCTCAGTCCCCTCTCTCTCTCTCTCAGGCCACTCTCTCTCTCTCAGTCCCCTCTCTCTCTCTCAGTCCCTCTCACTCTCTCAGTCTTCTCTCTCTCTCTCAGTCCACTCTCTCTCTCTCTCAGTCCCTCCCTCGCAAACCCCTCTCTCTCTCTCTCTCAGTCGCCTCTCACTCTCTCAGTCCCCTCTCTCTCTCTCTCAGTACCCTTCCTCGCAAACCCCTCTCTCTCTCTCTCTCAGTCCCCTCTCACTCTCTCTCAGTCCCCTCTCTCTCTCTGTCCCCACTCTCACTCTCAGCCCCCTGTCTCTCTCATTCAGTCCCCTCTCTCTCAGGGAGATATCTGTACACTGGCTCATGTCTCTGAGTCCCCTCTCTCTCAGGTAGATATCTGTAAACGGACTGGTGTCTCTGAACCTCTCTCTCTTTCGGAGATATCTGTACACTGACTGGTGTCTCTCAGTCCTCACTCTCTCAGGGATATATCTGTACACTGACTGGTGTCTCTCAGTCACCTCTCTCTCAGGGAGTTATCTTTACACTGAATGGTGTCACTCATTCACCTCTCTCTCAGGCAGAGTTCAGTACACTGACTGGTGACTCTCAGTCCCGCTCTCTCTCAGCGAGATATCTGTACACTGACTGGTGTCTCTCACTCCCCTATCTCTCTCAGGGATGTATCTGTACACTCAGTTGTGTGTCTCAGTCCCCTCTCTCTCTCAGGGAGATATCTGTACACTGACTGGTGTCTCTCAGTCCCCTCTCTCTCTCAGGGAGATATCTGTACACTGACTGGTGTCTCTCAGTCCCCTCTCTCTCAGGGAGATATCTGTACACTGACTGGTGTCTCTCAGTCCCCTCTCTTTCAGGGAGATATCTGTACACTGACTAGTGTCTCTCAGTCCCCTCTCTCTCAGGGAGATATCTGTACACTGACTGGTGTCTCTCAGGCCCCTGTCTCTCAGGGAGATATCTGTACACTGACTCGTGTCTCTCAGTCCCTCTCTCTCTCACGGAGATATCTGTACACTGACTGGTGTCTCTCAGTCCCCTCTCTCTCTCTCAGTCCTCTCTCTCTCTCACTCAGTCCCCTCTCTCTCTCTCAGTCCCCTCTCTCTCTCTCTCAGTCCCCTCTCTCTCTCTCTCTGTCCCCTCTCTCTCTCTCTCAGTCCCTTCTCTCTCTCTCAGTCCCCTCTCTCTCTTTCTCAATCCCCTCTCTCTCTCTCTCAGTCCCCTCTCTCTCTCTCTCAGGCCACTCTCTCTCTCTCAGTCCCCTCTCTCTCTCTCAGTCCCTCTCACTCTCTCAGTCTTCTCTCTCTCTCTCAGTCCACTCTCTCTCTCTCTCAGTCCCTCCCTCGCAAACCCCTCTCTCTCTCTCTCTCAGTCGCCTCTCACTCTCTCAGTCCCCTCTCTCTCTCTCTCAGTACCCTTCCTCGCAAACCCCTCTCTCTCTCTCTCTCAGTCCCCTCTCACTCTCTCTCAGTCCCCTCTCTCTCTCTGTCCCCACTCTCACTCTCAGCCCCCTGTCTCTCTCATTCAGTCCCATCTCTCTCAGGGAGATATCTGTACACTGGCTCATGTCTCTGAGTCCCCTCTCTCTCAGGTAGATATCTGTAAACGGACTGGTGTCTCTGAACCTCTCTCTCTTTCGGAGATATCTGTACACTGACTGGTGTCTCTAAGTCCCTCTCTCTCTCAGGGAGATATCTGTACACTGACTGGTGTCTCTCAGTCCTCTCTCTCTCAGGGAGTTATCTGTAAACTGACTGGTGTCTCTCAGTCTCCTCTCTCTCAGGGAGATATCTTTTCACTGACTGGTGTCTCTCAGTCACCTCTCTCTCAGGCAGAGTTCAGTACACTGACTGGTGACACTCAGTCCCCTCTCTCTCAGCGAGATATCTGTACACTGACTGGTGTCTCTCAGTCACCTCTCTCTCAGGCAGAGTTCAGTCCTCTGACTGGTGACTCTCAGTCCCTCTCTCTCTCAGCGACATATCTGTACACTGACTGGTGTCTCTCAGTCCCCTCTCTCTCAGGGAGATATCTGTACACTGACTGGTCTCTCAGTCCCCTCTCTCTCAGGGAGATATCTGTACACTGACTGTTGTCTCTCATTCCCCTCTCTCTCTCAGGGAGATATCTGTACACTGACTGGTGTCTCTCAGTCCCTCTCTCTCTCAGGGAGATATCTGTACACTGACTGGTGTCTCTCAGTCCCTCACTCTCTCAGGGAGATATCTGTACACTGACTGGTGTCTCTCAGTCTCCTCTCTCTCAGGGAGTTATCTTTACACTGAATGGTGTCACTCAGTCACCTCTCTCTCAGGGAGAGTTCAGTACACTGACTGGTGACTCTCAGTCCCTCTCTCTCTCAGCGAGATATCTGTACACTGACTGGTGTCTCTCACTCCCCTCTCTCTCTCAAGGAGGTATCTGTACACTCAGTTGTGTGTCTCAGTCCCCTCTCTCTCTCAGGGAGATAACTGTACACTGACTGGTGTCTCTCAGTCCCCTCTCTCTCTCAGGGAGATATCTGTACATTGACTGGTGTCTCTCAGTCACCTCTCTCTCAGGGAGATATCTGTACACTGACTGGTGTCTCTCAGTCCCCTCTCTTTCAGGGAGATATCTGTACACTGTCTGGTGTCTCTCAGTCCCCTCTCTCTCTCTCTCTGTCCCCTCTCTCTCAGCCCCCTCACCTTCTCTCAGACACTCTCTCTCACTCAGTCCGCTCTCTCTCTCTCAGTCCCCTCTCTGTCTCTCTCAGTCCCCTCTCTCTCTCTCTCAGTCCCCTCTCTCTCTCTCTCAGTCCCCTCTCTCTCTCTCTCAGTACCCTCTCTCTCTCTCTCAGTCCACTCTCTCTCAGTCCCCTCTCTCTCTCTCTCAGTCCCCTCTCTCTCTCTCTCAGTCCCCTCTCTCTCTCTCTCAGTCCCCTCTCTCTCTCTCAGTGCCCTCTCTCTCTCTCAGTCCCTCTCTCTCTCTCAGTCTTCTCTCTCTCTCAGTCCATTCTCTCTCTCTCTCAGTCCCCTCCCTCGCAAACCCCTCTCTCTCTCTCTCAGTCGCCTCTCACTCTCTCAGTCCCCTCTCTCTCTCTCTCAGTACCCTCCCTCGCAAACCCCTCTCTCTCTCTCTCTCAGTCCCCTCTCACTCTCTCTCAGTGCCCTCTCTCTCTCTGTCCCCACTCTCACTCTCAGTCCCCTGTCTCTCTCATTCAGTCCCCTCTCGCTCAGGGAGATATCTGTACACTGGCTCATGTCTCTTCGTCCCCTCTCTCTCAGGGAGATATCTGTAAACTGACTGGTGTCTCTGACCCTCTCTCTCTATCGGAGATATCTGTACACTGACTGGTGTCTCTAAGTCCCTCTCACTCTCAGGGAGATATCTGCACACTGACTGGTGTCTCTCAGTCACCTCTCTGAGGGAGAGTTCAGTGCACTGGTGACTCTCAGTCCCTCTCTCTCCGGGAGATATCTGTGCACTGACTGGTGTCACTCAGTATCTCTCTCTCTCCGGGAGATATCTTTACACAGACTGGTGACTCTCAGTCCCTCTCTCTTTCAGTGAGATATCTGTACACTGACTGGTGTCTCTCAGACACCTCTCTCTCTCAGGGAGGTATCTTTACACCGAGTTGTGTGTCTCAGTCTCCTCTCACTCTCAGGGAGATATCTGTACACTGACTGGTGTCTCTCAGTCCTCTCTCTCTCAGGGAGATATCTGTACACTGACTGGTGTCTCTCAGTCCTCACTCTCTCAGGGAGATATCTGTACACTGACTGGTGTCTCTCAGTCTCCTCTCTCTCAGGGAGTTATCTTTACACTGAATGGTGTCACTCAGTCACCTCTCTCTCAGGCAGAGTTCAGTACACTGACCGGTGACTCTCAGTCCCTCTCTCTCTCAGCGAGATATCTGTACACTGACTGGTGTCTCTGACTCCCCTCTCTCTCTCAGGGAGGTATCTGTACACTCAGTTGTGTGTCTCAGTCCCCTCTCTCTCTCAGGGAGATATCTTTATACTGACTGGTTTCTCTCAGTCCCTCTCTCTCTCTCATGGAGATATCTGTACACTGGCTCGTGTCTCTCAGTCCCCTCTCTCTCTCAGGGATATATCTGTTAACTGACTGGTGTCTCTGAACCTCTCTCTCTATCAGAGATATCTGTACACTGACTGGTGTCTCTAAGTCCCTCTCTCTCTCCGGGAGATATCTGTACACTGACTGGTGTCTCTCAGTCAACTCTCTCAGGGAGAGTTGAGTACACTGGTGACTCTCAGTCCCTCTCTCTCTCTCAGGGAGATATCTGTGCACTGACTGGTGTCTCTCAGTCTCTCTCTCTCAGGGAGATATCTTTACACTGACTGGTGTCTCTCAGTCCCCACTCTCTCAGGGAGATATCTGTACACTGACTGGTGTCTCTCAGTCCCCTCTCTTTCAGGGAGATATCTGTACACTGACTGGTGTCTCTCAGTCCCCTCTCTCTCTCTCAGTCCTCTCTCTCTCTCACTCAGTCCCCTCTCTCTCTCTCAGTCCCCTCTCTCTCTCTCTCAGTCCCCTCTCTCTCTCTCTCTGTCCCCTCTCTCTCTCTCTCAGTCCCTTCTCTCTCTCTCAGTCCCCTCTCTCTCTTTCTCAATCCCCTCTCTCTCTCTCTCAGTCCCCTCTCTCTCTCTCTCAGGCCACTCTCTCTCTCTCAGTCCCTCTCACTCTCTCAGTCTTCTCTCTCTCTCTCAGTCCACTCTCTCTCTCTCTCAGTCCCTCCCTCGCAAACCCCTCTCTCTCTCTCTCTCAGTCGCCTCTCACTCTCTCAGTCCCCTCTCTCTCTCTCTCAGTACCCTTCCTCGCAAACCCCTCTCTCTCTCTCTCTCAGTCCCCTCTCACTCTCTCTCAGTCCCCTCTCTCTCTCTGTCCCCACTCTCACTCTCAGCCCCCTGTCTTTCTCATTCAGTCCCCTCTCTCTCAGGGAGATATCTGTACACTGGCTCATGTCTCTGAGTCCCCTCTCTCTCAGGTAGATATCTGTAAACGGACTGGTGTCTCTGAACCTCTCTCTCTTTCGGAGATATCTGTACACTGACTAGTGTCTCTAAGTCCCTCTCTCTCTCAGGGAGATATCTGTACACTGACTGGTGTCTCTCAGTCCTCTCTCTCTCAGGGAGTTATCTGTAAACTGACTGGTGTCTCTCAGTCTCCTCTCTCTCAGGGAGATATCTTTTCACTGACTGGTGTCTCTCAGTCACCTCTCTCTCAGGCAGAGTTCAGTACACTGACTGGTGACACTCAGTCCCCTCTCTCTCAGGGAGATATCTGTACACTGACTGGTGTCTCTCAGTCACCTCTCTCTCAGGCAGAGTTCAGTCCTCTGACTGGTGACTCTCAGTCCCTCTCTCTCTCAGCGACATATCTGTACACTGACTGGTGTCTCTCAGTCCCCTCTCTCTCAGGGAGATATCTGTACACTGACTGGTGTCTCTCAGTCCTCTCTCTCTCAGGTAGATATCTGTACACTGACTGGTCTCTCAGTCCCCTCTCTCTCAGGGAGATATCTGTACACTGACTGTTGTCTCTCATTCCCCTCTCTCTCTCAGGGAGATATCTGTACACTGACTGGTGTCTCTCAGTCCCTCTCTCTCTCAGGGAGATATCTGTACACTGACTGGTGTCTCTCAGTCCTCACTCTCTCAGGGAGATATCTGTACACTGACTGGTGTCTCTCAGTCTCCTCTCTCTCAGGGAGTTATCTTTACACTGAATGGTGTCACTCGGTCACCTCTCTCTCAGGCAGAGTTCAGTACACTGACTGGTGACTCTCAGTCCCTCTCTCTCTCAGCGAGATATCTGTACACTGACTGGTGTCTCTCACTCCCCTCTCTCTCTCAGGGAGGTATCTGTACACTCAGTTGTGTGTCTCAGTCCCCTCTCTCTCTCAGGGAGATAACTGTACACTGACTGGTGTCTCTCAGTCCCCTCTCTCTCTCAGGGAGATATCTGTACACTGACTGGTGTCTCTCAGTCCCCTCTCTCTCAGGGAGATATCTGTACACTGACTGGTGTCTCTCAGTCCCCTCTCTTTCAGGGAGATATCTGTACACTGACTGGTGTCTCTCAGTCCCCTCTCTCTCTCTCTCTGTCCCCTCTCTCTCAGCCCCCTCACCTTCTCTCAGACACTCTCTCTCACTCAGTCCCCTCTCTCTCTCTCAGTCCCCTCTCTGTCTCTCTCAGTCCCCTCTCTCTCTCTCTCAGTCCCCTCTCTCTCTCTCTCAGTCCCCTCTCTCTCTCTCTCAGTACCCTCTCTCTCTCTCTCAGTCCCCTCTCTCTCAGTCCCCTCTCTCTCTCTCTCAGTCCCCTCTCTCTCTCTCTCAGTCCCCTCTCTCTCTCTCTCAGTCCCCTCTCTCTCTCTCAGTGCCCTCTCTCTCTCTCAGTCCCTCTCTCTCTCTCAGTCTTCTCTCTCTCTCTCAGTCCATTCTCTCTCTCTCTCAGTCCCCTCCCTCGCAAACCCCTCTCTCTCTCTCTCAGTCGCCTCTCACTCTCTCAGTCCCCTCTCTCTCTCTCTCAGTACCCTCCCTCGCAAACCCCTCTCTCTCTCTCTCTCAGTCCCCTCTCACTCTCTCTCAGTGCCCTCTCTCTCTCTGTCCCCACTCTCACTCTCAGTCCCCTGTCTCTCTCATTCAGTCCCCTCTCGCTCAGGGAGATATCTGTACACTGGCTCATGTCTCTTCGTCCCCTCTCTCTCAGGGAGATATCTGTAAACTGACTGGTGTCTCTGACCCTCTCTCTCTATCGGAGATATCTGTACACTGACTGGTGTCTCTAAGTCCCTCTCACTCTCAGGGAGATATCTGCACACTGACTGGTGTCTCTCAGTCACCTCTCTGAGGGAGAGTTCAGTGCACTGGTGACTCTCAGTCCCTCTCTCTCCGGGAGATATCTGTGCACTGACTGGTGTCACTCAGTATCTCTCTCTCTCAGGGAGATATCTTTACACTGACTGGTGACTCTCAGTCCCTCTCTCTTTCAGTGAGATATCTGTACACTGACTGGTGTCTCTCAGACACCTCTCTCTCTCAGGGAGGTATCTTTACACCGAGTTGTGTGTCTCAGTCTCCTCTCACTCTCAGGGAGATATCTGTACACTGACTGGTGTCTCTCAGTCCTCTCTCTCTCAGGGAGATATCTGTACACTGACTGGTGTCTCTCAGTCCTCACTCTCTCAGGGAGATATCTGTACACTGACTGGTGTCTCTCAGTCTCCTCTCTCTCAGGGAGTTATCTTTACACTGAATGGTGTCACTCAGTCACCTCTCTCTCAGGCAGAGTTCAGTACACTGACCGGTGACTCTCAGTCCCTCTCTCTCTCAGCGAGATATCTGTACACTGACTGGTGTCTCTGACTCCCCTCTCTCTCTCAGGGAGGTATCTGTACACTCAGTTGTGTTTCTCAGTCCCCTCTCTCTCTCAGGGAGATATCTTTATACTGACTGGTTTCTCTCAGTCCCTCTCTCTCTCTCATGGAGATATCTGTACACTGGCTCGTGTCTCTCAGTCCCCTCTCTCTCTCAGGGATATATCTGTTAACTGACTGGTGTCTCTGAACCTCTCTCTCTATCAGAGATATCTGTACACTGACTGGTGTCTCTCAGTCCCTCTCTCTCTCCGGGAGATATCTGTACACTGACTGGTGTCTCTCAGTCAACTCTCTCAGGGAGATATCTGTACACTGACTGGTGTGTCTCAGTCCCCACTCTCTCAGGGAGATATCTGTACACTGACTGGTGTCTCTCAGTCCCCACTCTCTCAGGGAGATATCTGTACACTGACTGGTGTCTCTCAGTCCCCTCTCTCTCTCTCATTCCTCTCTCTCTCTCACTCAGTCCCCTCTCTCTCTCTCAGTCCCCTCTCTCTCTCTCTCAGTCCCCTCTCTCTCTCTCTCTGTCCCCTCTCTCTCTCTCTCAGTCCCTTCTCTCTCTCTCAGTCCCCTCTCTCTCTTTCTCAATCCCCTCTCTCTCTCTCTCAGTCCCCTCTCTCTCTCTCTCAGGCCACTCTCTCTCTCTCAGTCCCTCTCACTCTCTCAGTCTACTCTCTCTCTCTCAGTCAACTCTCTCTCTCTCTCAGTCCCTCCCTCGCAAACCCCTCTCTCTCTCTCTCTCAGTCGCCTCTCACTCTCTCAGTCCCCTCTCTCTCTCTCTCAGTACCCTTCCTCGCAAACCCCTCTCTCTCTCTCTCTCAGTCCCCTCTCACTCTCTCTCAGTCCCCTCTCTCTCTCTGTCCCCACTCTCACTCTCAGCCCCCTGTCTTTCTCATTCAGTCCCCTCTCTCTCAGGGAGATATCTGTACACTGGCTCATGTCTCTGAGTCCCCTCTCTCTCAGGTAGATATCTGTAAACGGACTGGTGTCTCTGAACCTCTCTCTCTTTCGGAGATATCTGTACACTGACTAGTGTCTCTAAGTCCCTCTATCTCTCAGGGAGATATCTGTACACTGACTGGTGTCTCTCAGTCCTCTCTCTCTCAGGGAGTTATCTGTAAACTGACTGGTGTCTCTCAGTCTCCTCTCTCTCAGGGAGATATCTTTTCACTGACTGGTGTCTCTCAGTCACCTCTCTCTCAGGCAGAGTTCAGTACACTGACTGGTGACACTCAGTCCCCTCTCTCTCAGCGAGATATCTGTACACTGACTGGTGTCTCTCAGTCACCTCTCTCTCAGGCAGAGTTCAGTCCTCTGACTGGTGACTCTCAATCCCTCTCTCTCTCAGCGACATATCTGTACACTGACTGGTGTCTCTCAGTCCCCTCTCTCTCAGGGAGATATCTGTACACTGACTGGTGTCTCTCAGTCCCCTCTCTCTCAGGGAGATATCTGTACACTGACTGGTGTCTCTCAGTCCCCTCTCTCTCAGGGAGATATCTGTACACTGACTGGTGTCTCTCAGTCCTCTCTCTCTCAGGTAGATATCTGTACACTGACTGGTCTCTCAGTCCCCTCTCTCTCAGGGAGATATCTGTACACTGACTGTTGTCTCTCATTCCCCTCTCTCTCTCAGGGAGATATCTGTACACTGACTGGTGTCTCTCAGTCCCTCTCTCTCTCAGGGAGATATCTGTACACTGACTGGTGTCTCTCAGTCCTCACTCTCTCAGGGAGATATCTGTACACTGACTGGTGTCTCTCAGTCTCCTCTCTCTCAGGGAGTTATCTTTACACTGAATGGTGTCACTCAGTCACCTCTCTCTCAGGCAGAGTTCAGTACACTGACTGGTGACTCTCAGTCCCTCTCTCTCTCAGCGAGATATCTGTACACTGACTGGTGTCTGTCACTCCCCTCTCTCTCTCAGGGAGGTATCTGTACACTGACTGGTGTCTCTCAGTCCCCTCTCTCTCTCAGGGAGATATCTGTACACTGACTGGTGTCTCTCAGTCCCCTCTCTCTCAGGGAGATATCTGTACACTGACTGGTGTCTCTCAGTCCCCTCTCTCTCTCAGGGAGATATCTGTACACTGACTGGTGTCTCTCAGTCCCCTCTCTCTCAGGGAGATATCTGTACACTGACTGGTGTCTCTCAGTCCCCTCTCTTTCAGGGAGATATCTGTACACTGACTGGTGTCTCTCAGTCCCCTCTCTCTCTCTCTCTGTCCCCTCTCTCTCAGCCCCCTCACCTTCTCTCAGACACTCACTCTCACTCAGTCCCCTCTCTCTCTCTCAGTCCCCTCTCTGTCTCTCTCAGTCCCCTCTCTCTCTCTCTCAGTCCCCTCTCTCTCTCTCTCAGTCCCCTCTCTCTCTCTCTCAGTACCCTCTCTCTCTCTCTCAGTCCCCTCTCTCTCAGTCCCCTCTCTCTCTCTCTCAGTCGCCTCTCTCTCTCTCTCAGTCCCCTCTCTCTCTCTCAGTCCCCTCTCTCTCTCTCAGTGCCCTCTCTCTCTCTCAGTCCCTCTCTCTCTCTCAGTCTTCTCTCTCTCTCTCAGTCCATTCTCTCTCTCTCTCAGTCCCCTCCCTCGCAAACCCCTCTCTCTCTCTCTCAGTCGCCTCTCACTCTCTCAGTCCCCTCTCTCTCTCTCTCAGTACCCTCCCTCGCAAACCCCTCTCTCTCTCTCTCTCAGTCCCCTCTCACTCTCTCTCAGTGCCCTCTCTCTCTCTGTCCCCACTCTCACTCTCAGTCCCCTGTCTCTCTCATTCAGTCCCCTCTCGCTCAGGGAGATATCTGTACACTGGCTCATGTCTCTTCGTCCCCTCTCTCTCAGGGAGATATCTGTAAACTGACTGGTGTCTCTGACCCTCTCTCTCTATCGGAGATATCTGTACACTGACTGGTGTCTCTAAGTCCCTCTCACTCTCAGGGAGATATCTGCACACTGACTGGTGTCTCTCAGTCACCTCTCTGAGGGAGAGTTCAGTGCACTGGTGACTCTCAGTCCCTCTCTCTCCGGGAGATATCTGTGCACTGACTGGTGTCACTCAGTATCTCTCTCTCTCAGGGAGATATCTTTACACTGACTGGTGACTCTCAGTCCCTCTCTCTTTCAGTGAGATATCTGTACACTGACTGGTGTCTCTCAGACACCTCTCTCTCTCAGGGAGGTATCTTTACACCGAGTTGTGTGTCTCAGTCTCCTCTCACTCTCAGGGAGATATCTGTACACTGACTGGTGTCTCTCAGTCCTCTCTCTCTCAGGGAGATATCTGTACACTGACTGGTGTCACTCAGTCCTCACTCTCTCAGGGAGATATCTGTACACTGACTGGTGTCTCTCAGTCTCCTCTCTCTCAGGGAGTTATCTTTACACTGAATGGTGTCACTCAGTCACCTCTCTCTCAGGCAGAGTTCAGTACACTGACCGGTGACTCTCAGTCCCTCTCTCTCTCAGCGAGATATCTGTACACTGACTGGTGTCTCTGACACCCCTCTCTCTCTCAGGGAGGTATCTGTACACTCAGTTGTGTGTCTCAGTCCCCTCTCTCTCTCAGGGAGATATCTTTATACTGACTGGTTTCTCTCAGTCCCTCTCTCTCTCTCATGGAGATATCTGTACACTGGCTCGTGTCTCTCAGTCCCCTCTCTCTCTCAGGGATATATCTGTTAACTGACTGGTGTCTCTGACCCTCTCTCTCTATCAGAGATATCTGTACACTGACTGGTGTCTCTAAGTCCCTCTCTCTCTCCGGGAGATATCTGTACACTGACTGGTGTCTCTCAGTCAACTCTCTCAGGGAGAGTTCAGTACACTGGTGACTCTCAGTCCCTCTCTCTCTCTCAGGGAGATATCTGGCACTGACTGGTGTCTCTCAGTCTCTATCTCTCAGGGAGATATCTTTACACTGACTGGTGTCTCTCAGTCCCCACTGTCTCAGGGAGATATCTGTACACTGACTGATGTCTCTCAGTCCACTCTCTCTCACGGAGATATCTGTACGCTGACTGGTGTCTCTCAGTCCGTCTCTCTCTCAGGGAGACATCTGTACACTAACTGGTGTCTCTCAGACCCCTTTTTCCCAGGGAGATATCTGTACACTGACTGGTGTCTCTCAGTCCTCTCTCTCTCAGGGAGATATCTGTACACTGACAGGTGTCTCTCAGT
>NW_027600061.1:0-18754 GCF_964194155.1 Cetorhinus maximus | reverse complement strand
CTGATTCCCCATGTTAAACCCGCTGATTCCCCATGTAAAACCCACTGATTCCCCATGTTATACCCACTGATTCCCCATGATAAACCCGCTGATTCCCCATGTTAAACCCGATGATTCCCCATGTTAAACCCGATGATTCCCCATGTTAAACCCGCTGATTCCTCATGTTAAACCCACTCTTTCCCCATGTTATACCCACTGATTCCCCATGTTAAACCCACTGATTCCTCTTGTTAAACCCACTGATTCCTCATGTTAAACCCGATAATTCCGCATGTTAAACCCTAGACTCCTCGTGTTAAAACTATAGACTCTCCGCGTTAAACGCGCAGTTTCCCAGTATTAAACCGTCTGACTCCCCCCATGAAACCCGCTGACTCCCCTCATAAAATCCATTGAGTCCCCGTGTTTAACCCACTGACTCTCTGTGTCAAAACCGTTGACTCCCACCATTAAACCCAACGTCTCCCGTTGTTAAACCGGGTAACTCCCAGTGTTAAATCCACTGACACCCCGCGTTAAACATGCTGACTCCCTGCGTTAAACTCCGTGTGAAATCCACTGATTCCCCATGTGAAACCCGCTGATTCCTCATGTTAAACCCGCTGATTCCCCATGTAAAAGCCACTGATTCCCCATGTTAAACCCACTGATTCCCAATGTTATACCCACTGATTCCCCATGTTAAACCCGCTGATTCCCCATGTAAAACCCGCTGATTCCCCATGTTAAACCCGCTGATTCACCATGTTTAAACCGCTGATTCCCCATGTTAAACCCGCTGATTCCCCATGTTAAAACCGCTGATTCCCCATGTTAAACCCGCTGATTCCCCATGTTAAACCCGCTGATTCCCCATGTTAAACCCACTGAATCCCCATATTTAACACGTTGATTCCCCATGTTATACCCGCGGATTCCCCATATTAAACCGGCTGATTCCCCATGTTAAACCCGCTGATTCACCATGTTTAAACCGCTGATTCCCCCTGGTAAACCCGCTGAATCCCCATGTTAAACCCATTGATTCCTCATGTTAAACCCACTGATTCCCCATGTTAAACCCGCTGATTCCCCATGTTCAACCCGCTGATTCCTCATGTTAAAGCCACTGATTCCCCATGTTAAACCCACTGATTCGCCATGTTATAACCACTGATTCCCCATGATAAACCCTCTGATTCCCCATGTTAAACCCACTGATTCCCCATGTTAAACCCACTGATTCGCCATGTTATACCCACTGATTCCCCATGATAAACCCGCTGATTCCCCTTGTTAAACGCACTGATTCCCCATGTTAAACCCACTGATTCCCCATGTTAAACCCACTGATTCCCCATGTTAAACCCACTGATTCCCCATGTTAAACCCCCTGATTCCCCATGTTAAACCCACTGATTCCCCTGTTAAACCCGCTGATTCCCCATGTTAAACCCGCTGATTCCCCATGTTAAACCCGCTGATTCCCCATGTTAAACCCATTGATTCCCCATGTTAAACCCGCTGATTCCCCATATTAAACCGGCTGATTCCCTATGTTTAACCCACTGAATCCCCATATTAAACCCGCTGATTCCCCATGTTAAACCCCCTGATTCCCCCTGGTAAACCCGCTGAATCCACATGTTTAGCCCATTGATTCCTCATGTTAAACCCACTGATTCCCCATGTTAAACCCACTGATTCCCCATGATAAACGCACTGATTCCCCATGTTAAACCCTCTGACTCCCCATGATAAACCCGCTGTTTCCCCATGTTAAATCTACTGATTCCTCCTGTAAAACCCACTGAATCCCCATGTTAAACCCACTGATTCGCCATGTTAAACCCACTGATTCCTCATGTTAAACCCACTGATTCCCCATGTTAAACCCGCTGATTCCCCATGCTAAACCCACTGATTCCAACCGTTAAACCCGCTGATTCTCTATGTTAAACTCACTGATTCCTCCTGTTAAACACGCTGATTCCCCATGTTAAACCCGCTGATTCTCCATGTTAAACCCGCTGATTCCCCATGTTAAACCCGCTGATTCCTCATGTTAAACCCACTGATTCCTCATGTTAAACCCACTGATTCCCCATGTTATACCCACTGATTCCCCATGATAAACCCGCTGATTCCCCATGTTAAACCCACTCATTCCCCATGTTAAACCCACTAATTCGCCATGTTATACCCACTGATTCCCCATGATAAACCCGCTGATTCCCCTTGTTAAACGCACTGATTCCCCATGTTAAACCCACTGATTCCCCATGTTAAACCCCCTGATTCCCCATGTTAAACCCACTGATTCCCCTGTTAAACCCGCTCATTCCCCATGTTAAACCCGCTGATTCCCCATTTTAACCCCGCTGATTCCCCATGTTCAACCCATTGATTCCCCATGTTAAACCCGCTGATTCCCCATTTTAAACCGGCTGATTCCCCATGTTAAACCCACTGATTCCCCATGTTAAACCCCCTGATTCCCCATGTTAAACCCACTGATTCCCCTGTTAAACCCGCTGATTCCCCATGTTAAACCCGCTGATTCCCCATGTTAAACCCGCTGATTCCCCATGTTAAACCCATTGATTCCCCATGTTAAACCCGCTGATTCCCCATATTAAACAGGCTGAATCCCCATGTTAAATCCACTGAATCCCCATATTAAAGCCACTGATTCCTCATGTTAAACCCGCTGATTCCCCATGTTAAACGCACTGATTCACCATGTTAAACCCGCTGCCTCCCCATGATAAACCCGCTGTTTCCCCATGTTAAATCTACTGATTCCTCATGTTAAACCCACTGATTCCCCATGTTAAACCCACTGATTCCCCATGCTAAACCCACTGATTCCACCCGTTAAACCCGCTAATTCTACATGTTAAACTCCCTTTTTCCTCCTGTTAAACCCGCTGATTCCCCATGTTAAACCCGCTGATACCCCATGTTAAACGCACTGATTCCTCATGTTAAACCCACTGATTCCCCATGTTAAACCCACTGATTCCTCATGTTAAACCCACTGATTCACCAATTTAAACCCGCTGATTCCCCATGTTAAACACACTGATTCCACATGTTAAACCCACTGATTCCTCATGTTAAACCCACTGATTCCTCATGTTAAACCCACTGATTCCCCATGTTAAACCCACTGATTCCCCATGTTAAACCCACTGATTCCGAATGTTAAACCCACTGATTCCCCATGTTAAACCCACTGATTCCTCATCTCAAACCCACTGAATCCCCATGTTAAACCCACGGATTCCTCATCTTAAACCGACTGATTCCCCATCTTACACCCACTGATTCCACATGTTAAACCCGCTTATTCCTCATATTAAACCCACTGATTCCCCATGTTAAACCCACTGATTCTCCATGTTAAGTCCACTGATTCCTCATCTTAAACCCACTGATTCCCAATGTTAAATCCACTGATTCCTCATCTTAGTCCCACTGATTCCCAATGTTATACCCCCTGCTTCCTCATATTAAACCCACTGATTCCTCATGTTAAACCCACTGATTCCTCATGTTAAACCCGCTGATTCCCCATGTTAAACCCGCTGATTCCCCATGTTCAACCCACTGATTCCCCATGTTAAACCCACTGATTCCCCATGTTAAACCCGCTGATTCCCCTTGTTAAACGCACTGATTCCCCATGTTAAACCCACTGATTCCCCATGTTAAACCCACTGATTGCCCATGTTAAACCCCCTGATTCCCCATGTTAAACCCCCTGATTCCCCATGTTAAACCCACTGATACCCCTGTTAAACCTGCTGATTCCTCATGTTAAACCCACTGATTCCCCATGTTAAACCCACTGATTCCTCATGTTAAACCCGCTGATTCCTCATGTTTAACCAACTTATTCCCCATGTTAAAGCCACTGATTCCCCATGTTAAACCCACTCATTCCCCACGTAAAACCCACTGATTCCCCATGTTAAACCCGCTAAATCCCAATGTTATAGACAATGTCTCCCCTTATTATAGCCGCTGACTCTCCGCGTTAAATCCGCAGACTCCCCGCTTTATGCCATCTGACTCTCTGCTTTAAACCCCCTGACTCTGCACCTGTAACCCACTGACCCTCTGTGTTAAACACACAGACTCCCTGTGCCAATCCTGCATGACTCATTGTGTTAAACCGGCAGAATCCCCGTGTTTAACGTGCTGACACCCCGCGTTAAACCCCAGACTCCCCACGTTAAAATTGCTGACTCTCTGCGTTAAACCCGCTGACTGCCCGTGTTAAGCCAGCTGACTCTCTGCATTAAACCCTCTGACTATTCACCTGAAACCCGCTGCCTCTCCGTGTTAAACCGACAGAATCCCCACGTTAAACCCGCTGACTACCCATGTTAAACCCCAGACTCCTCGCGTTATAACTGCTGACTCGCCACGTTAAACCCACAGAATCCCTACGTTAAACCCGCTGACTCCCCATGTTAAACCCCAGACTCCTCGCGTTAAAACTGCTGACTCTCCGCGTTAAACCCACAGTCTCCCAGTATTAAACCCTCTGACTCCCCGCATGAAACCCGCTGACTCCCCACGTTAAATCCATTGAGTCCCCGTGTTAAAGCCACTGATTCCCCATGTTAAACCCACTGATTCCCCATGTTAAACCCCCTGATTCCCCATGTTAAACCCCCTGATTCCCCATGTTAAACCCACTGATTCCCCTGTTAAACCCGCTGATTCCTCATGTTAAACACACTGATGCCTCATGTTAAACCCACTGATTCCTCATGTTAAACCCGCTGATTCCTCATGTTTAACCAACTTATTCCCCATGTTAAACCCACTCATTCACCACGTAAAACCCACTGATTCCCCATGTTAAACCCGCTAAATCCCAATGTTTTAGACAATGTCTCCCCTTATTATAGCCGCTGACTCTCCGCGTTAAATCCGCAGACTCCCCGCTTTATGCCATCTGACTCTCTGCTTTCAAACCCCTGACTCTGCACCTGTAACCCACTGACCCTCTGTGTTAAACCCACAGACTCCCTGTGCCAATCCTGCATGACTCATTGTGTTAAACCGACAGAATCCCCGTGTTTAACGTGCTGACACCCCGCGTTAAACCCCAGACTCCCCACGTTAAAATTGCTGACTCTCTGCGTTAAACCCGCTGACTGCCCGTGTTAAGCCAGCTGACTCTCTGAATTAAACCCTCTGACTATTCACCTGAAACCCGCTGCCTCTCCGTGTTAAACCGATAGAATCCCCGCGTTACACCCGCTGACTCCCCATGTTAAACCCCAGACTCCTCGCGTTAAAACTGCTGACTCTCCGCGTTAAACCTACAGTCTTCCAGTATTAAACCCTCTGATTCCCCGCATGAAACCCGCTGACTCCCCACGTTAAATCCATTGAGTCCCCGTGTTAAAGCCACTGATTCCCCATGTTAAACCCACTGATTCCCCATGTTAAAGCCACTGATTCCCCATGTTAAACCCACTGATTCCCCATGTTAAACCCACTGATTCCTCATCTCAAACCCACTGATTCCCCATGTTAAACATACTGATTCCTCATCTCAAACCCACTGAATCCCCATCTTAAACCCACTGATTCCCCATGATAAACCCACTGATTCCCCATGTTAAATCCACTGATTCCTCATCTTAGTCCCACTGATTGCCAATGTTATACCCCCTGCTTCCTCATATTAAACCCACTGATTCCTCATGTTAAACCCACTGATTCCTCATGTTAAACCCGCTGATTCCCCATGTTAAACCCGCTGATTCCCCATGTTAAACCCGCTGATTCCCCATGTTAAACCCGCTGATTCCCCATGTTAAACCCGCTGATTCCCCATGTTAAACCCACTGAATCCCCATATTAAACCACTGATTCCCCATGTTAAACCCACTGATTCCCCCTGGTAAACCCGCTAATTCCACATGTTAAACCCATTGATTCCTCATGTTAAACCCACTGATTCCCCATGTTAAACCCGCTGATTCCCCATGTTAAACGCACTGATTCCCCATGTTAAACCCGTTGCCTCCCCATGATAAACCCGCTGTTTCCCCATGTTAAACCTACTGATTCCTCCTGTTAAACCCACTGAATCCCCATGTTAAACCCACTGATTCGCCATGTTAAACCCACTGATTCCTCATCTTAAACCCACTGATTCCCCATGTTAAACCCGCTGATTCCCCATGCTAAACCCACTGATTCCACCCGTTAAACCCGCTGATTCTCCATTTTAAACTCACTGATTCCTCCTGTTAAACCCGCTGATTCCCCATGTTAAACCAGCTGATACCCCATGTTAAATGCACTGATTCCTCATGTTAAACCCACTGATTCCCCATGTTAAACCCACTGATTCCTCATGTTAAACCCACTGATTCACCATGTTAAACCCGCTGATTCCCCATGTTAAACCCACTGATTCCCCTGTTAAACCCGCTCATTCCTCATGTTAAACCCACTGATTCCCCATGTTAAACCCGCTGATTCCCCATGTTCAACCCGCTGATTCCTCATGTTAAACCCGCTGATTCCCCATGTAAAACCCACTGATTCCCCATGTTAAACCCACTGATTCCCCATGTTAAACCCACTGATTCCTCATGTTAAACCCACTGATTCACCATGTTAAACCCGCTGATTCCCCATGTTAAACCCACTGATTCCCCATGTTAAACCCACTGATTCCTCATCTCAAACCCACTGATTCCCCATGTTAAACATACTGATTCCTCATCTCAAACCCACTGAATCCCCATCTTAAACCCACTGATTCCCCATGTTAAACCCACTGATTCCCCATGTTAAACCCACTGATTCCCCATGTTTAACCCACTGATTCCTCATCTCAAACCCACTGATTCCCCATGTTAAACATACTGATTCCTCATCTCAAACCCACTGAATCCCCATCTTAAACCCACTGATTCCCCATGTTAAACCCACTGATTCCCCATGTTAAACCCACTGATTCTCCATGTTAAATCCACTGATTCCTCATCTTAAACCCACTGATTCCCAATGTTAAACCCGCTGACTTCCCATGTTAAACCTTAGACTCCTCGCGTTAAAACTACTGACTCTCTGCTATATACCTGCATTATCCCAGTATTAAACCCTCTGACTCCCCGCATGAAACCCGCTGACTCTCCACGTTAAATCCATTGACTCCCCACGTTAAAGCCACTGACTCTCTGTGTTAAAACCGTTGACTCCCTGCATTAAACCCGCTGTCTCCCCTTGTTAAACCGGCTAACTCCCAGTGCTAAATCCAACGACACCCCGCATTAAACATGCTGACTCCCTGCGTTAAACTCCGTGTGAAATTCACTGATTCCCCATGTTAAACCCGCTGATTCCCCATGTTAAACCCACTGATTCCCCATGTAAAAACCGCTGATTTCCCATGTTAAAACCGCTGATTCCCCGTGTTAAACCCGCTGATTCGCCATGTTAAACCCGCTGATTCCCCATGTTAAACCCACTGATTCCCCATGTTAAACCCGCTGAGTCCCCATGTTAAACCCACTGATTCCCCATGTTAAAACCGCTGATTCCCCATGTTAAAACCGCTGATTCCCCATGTTAAACCCGCTGATTCCCCATGTTAAACCCACTGATTCTCCATGTTAAGTCCACTGATTCCTCATCTTCATCCCACTGATTCCCTATGTTAAATCCACTGATTCCTCATCTTAATCCCACTGATTCCCAATGTTAAACCCCCTGATTCCTCATATTAAACCCACTGATTCCTCATGTTAAACCCACTGATGCCTCATGTTAAAGCCGCTGATTCCCCATGTTAAACCTGCTGATTCCCCATGTTCAACCCACTGATTCCCCATGTTAAACCCACTGATTCCCCATGTTAAACCCACTGATTCCCCATGTTAAAGCCACTGATTCCCCATGTTAAACCCGCTGATTTCCCATGATAAACCCACTGATTCCCCATGTTAAACCCACTGATTCCCCTTGTTAAACCCACTGATTCTTCATCTCAAACCCACTGAATCCCCATGTTAAACCCACTGATATCTCATCTTAAACCCACTGATTCCCCATCTTACACCCACTGATTCCACATGTTAAACCCGCTTATTCCTCATATTAAACACACTGATTCCCCATGTTAAACCCACTGATTCTCCATGTTAAGGACACTGATTCCTCATCTTAATCCCACTGATTCCCAATGTTAAATCCACTGATTCCTCATCTTAATCCCACTGATTCCCAATGTTAATCCCCCTGATTCCTCATATTAAACCCACTGATTCCTCATGTAAAACCCGCTGATTCCTCATGTTAAACCCGCTGATTCCCCATGTTAAACCCGCTGATTCCCCATGTTCAACCCACTGATTCCCCATGTTAAACCCACTGATTCCCCATGTTAAACTCACTGATTCCCCTTGTTAAACGCACTGATTCCCCATGTTAAACCCACTGATTCCCCTTGTTAAACCCACTGATTCCCCATGTTAAACCCCCTGATTCCCCATGTTAAACCCACTGATTCCCCTGTTAAACCCGCTCATTCCTCATGTTAAACCCACTGATTCCCCATGTTAAACCCGCTGATTCCCCATGTTCAACCCGCTGATTCCTCATGTTAAACCCGCTGATTCCCCATGTAAAACCCACTGATTCCCCATGTTAAACCCACTGATTCGCCATGTTAAACGCACTGATTCCCCATTTTAAACCCACTGATTCCCCCTGTTAAACCCACTGATTCCCCATGTTAAACCCGCTGATTCCCCATGTTAAACCCACTGATTCCCCTGTTAAACCTGCTGATACCTCATGTAAAACCCACTGATTCCCCATGTTAAACCCGCTGATTCCCCATGTTCAACCCGCTGATTCCTCATGTTAAACCCGCTGATTCCCCATGTAAAACCCACTGATTCCCCATGTTATACCCACTGATTCCCCATGATAAACCCGATGATTCCCCATGTTAAACCCGCTGATTCCTCATGTTAAAGCCTAGTCTCCTTGCGTTAAAACTATAGACTCTCCGCGTTCAACCCGCAGTCTCCCAGTATTAAACCCTCTGACTCCCCGCATGAAAACCGCTGACTCCCCTCATTAAATCCATTGAGTACCCGTGTTAAACCCACTGACTCTCTGTGTTAAAACCGTTGACTCCCAGCATTAAACCCACCGTCTCCCTTTGTTAAAACGGCTAACTCCCAGTGTTAAATCCACTGACACCCCGCGTTAAACATGCTGACTCCCTGCGTTAAATTCCGCGTGAAATCCACTGATTCCCCATATTAAACCCGCTGATTCCCCATGTTAAAACCGCTGATTCCCCATGTTAAACCCGCTGATTCCCCATGTTAAACCCGCTGATTCCCCATGTTAAACCCGCTGATTCCCCATGTTAAACCCACTGAATCCCCATATTAAACCACTGATTCCCCATGTTAAACCCACTGATTCCCCCTGGTAAACCCGCTAATTCCACATGTTAAACCCATTGATTCCTCATGTTAAACCCACTGATTCCCCATGTTAAACCCGCTGATTCCCCATGTTAAACGCACTGATTCCCCATGTTAAACCCGTTGCCTCCCCATGATAAACCCGCTGTTTCCCCATGTTAAACCTACTGATTCCTCCTGTTAAACCCACTGAATCCCCATGTTAAACCCACTGATTCGCCATGTTAAACCCACTGATTCCTCATCTTAAACCCACTGATTCCCCATGTTAAACCCGCTGATTCCCCATGCTAAACCCACTGATTCCACCCGTTAAACCCGCTGATTCTCCATTTTAAACTCACTGATTCCTCCTGTTAAACCCGCTGATTCCCCATGTTAAACCCGCTGATACCCCATGTTAAATGCACTGATTCCTCATGTTAAACCCACTGATTCCCCATGTTAAACCCACTGATTCCTCATGTTAAACCCACTGATTCACCATGTTAAACCCGCTGATTCCCCATGTTAAACCCACTGATTCCCCATGTTAAACCCACTGATTCCTCATCTCAAACCCACTGATTCCCCATGTTAAACATACTGATTCCTCATCTCAAACCCACTGAATCCCCATCTTAAACCCACTGATTCCCCATGTTAAACCCACTGATTCCCCATGTTAAACCCACTGATTCTCCATGTTAAATCCACTGATTCCTCATCTTAAACCCACTGATTCCCAATGTTAAACCCACTGACTTCCCATGTTAAACCTTAGACTCCTCGCGTTAAAACTACTGACTCTCTGCTATATACCTGCATTATCCCAGTATTAAACCCTCTGACTCCCCGCATGAAACCCGCTGACTCTCCACATTAAA
The DNA here is from genome assembly GCF_964194155.1 of Cetorhinus maximus. NCBI lineage: Eukaryota > Metazoa > Chordata > Chondrichthyes > Lamniformes > Cetorhinidae > Cetorhinus > Cetorhinus maximus. Next base: position 8,421 of record NW_027600061.1, on the reverse strand, counting down.
TCCATTGACTCCCCACGTTAAAGCCACTGACTCTCTGTGTTAAAACCGTTGACTCCCAGCATTAAACCCGCTGTCTCCCCTTGTTAAACCGGCTAACTCCCAGTGCTAAATCCAACGACACCCCGCATTAAACATGCTGACTCCCTGCGTTAAACTCCGTGTGAAATTCACTGATTCCCCATGTTAAACCTGCTGATTCCCCATGTTAAACCCACTGATTCCCCATGTAAAAACCGCTGATTTCCCATGTTTAAAGCGCTGATTCCCCGTGTTAAACCCGCTGATTCCCCATGTTAAACCCTCTGATTCCCCATGTTAAACCCACTGATTCCCCATGTTAAACCCGCTGAGTCCCCATGTTAAACCCACTGAATCCCCATATTAAACCACTGATTCCCCATGTTAAACCCACTGATTCCCCCTGGTAAACCCGCTAATTCCACATGTTAAACTCATTGATTCCTCATGTTAAACCCACTGATTCCCGATGTTAAACCCGCTGATTCCCCATGTTAAACGCACTGATTCCCCATGTTAAACCCGTTGCCTCCCCATGATAAACCCGCTGTTTCCCCATGTTAAACCTACTGATTCCTCCTGTTAAACCCACTGAATCCCCATGTTAAACCCACTGATTCGCCATGTTAAACCCACTGATTCCTCATGTTAAACCCACTGATTCCCCATGTTAAACCCGCTGATTCCCCATGCTAAACCCACTGATTCCACCCGTTAAACCCGCTGATTCTCCATTTTAAACTCACTGATTCCTCCTGTTAAACCCGCTGATTCCCCATGTTAAACCCGCTGATACCCCATGTTAAATGCACTGATTCCTCATGTTAAACCCACTGATTCCCCATGTTAAACCCACTGATTCCTCATGTTAAACCCACTGATTCACCATGTTAAACCCGCTGATTCCCCATGTTAAACCCACTGATTCCCCATGTTAAACCCACTGATTCCTCATCTCAAACCCACTGATTCCCCATGTTAAACATACTGATTCCTCATCTCAAACCCACTGAATCCCCATCTTAAACCCACTGATTCCCCATGTTAAACCCACTGATTCCCCATGTTAAACCCACTGATTCTCCATGTTAAATCCACTGATTCCTCATCTTAAACCCACTGATTCCCAATGTTAAACCCACTGACTTCCCATGTTAAACCTTAGACTCCTCGCGTTAAAACTACTGACTCTCTGCTATATACCTGCATTATCCCAGTATTAAACCCTCTGACTCCCCGCATGAAACCCGCTGACTCTCCACATTAAATCCATTGACTCCCCACGTTAAAGCCACTGACTCTCTGTGTTAAAACCGTTGACTCCCAGCATTAAACCCGCTGTCTCCCCTTGTTAAACCGGCTAACTCCCAGTGCTAAATCCAACGACACCCCGCATTAAACATGCTGACTCCCTGCGTTAAACTCCGTGTGAAATTCACTGATTCCCCATGTTAAACCTGCTGATTCCCCATGTTAAACCCACTGATTCCCCATGTAAAAACCGCTGATTTCCCATGTTAAAACCGCTGATTCCCCGTGTTAAACCCGCTGATTCCCCATGTTAAACCCTCTGATTCCCCATGTTAAACCCACTGATTCCCCATGTTAAACCCGATGAGTCCCCATGTTAAACCCACTGATTCCCCATGTTAAAACCGCTGATTCCCCATGTTAAAACCGCTGATTCCCCATGTTAAACCCGCTGATTCCCCATGTTAAACCCACTGATTCTCCATGTTAAGTCCACTGATTCCTCATCTTCAATCCCACTGATTCCCTATGTTAAATCCACTTATTCCTCATCTTAATCCCACTGATTCCAAATGTTAAACCCCCTGATTCCTCATATTAAACCCACTGATTCCTCATGTTAAACCCACTGATGCCTCATGTTAAAGCCGCTGATTCCCCATGTTAAACCTGCTGATTCCCCATGTTCAACCCACTGATTATCCATGTTAAACCAACTGATTCCCCATGTTAAACCCACTGATTCCCCTTGTTAAATGCACTGATTCCACATGTTAAACCCACTGATTCCCCTTGATAAGCCCACTGATTCCCCATGTTAAACCCCCTAATTCCCCATGTTAAACCCCCTGATTCCCCATGTTAAACCCACTGATTCCCCTGTTAAACCCGTTGATTCCTCATATTAAACCCACTGATTCCCCATGTTAAACCCACTGATTCCTCATGTTAAACCCGCTGATTCCTCATGTTAAACCAACTTATTCCCCATGTTAAACCCCCTGATTCCCCATGTTAAACCCGCTGATTCCTCATGTTAAACCCATTGATTCCCCATGTTAAACCCGCTGATTCCCCATGTTCAACCCGCTGATTCCTCATGTTAAACCCACTGATTCCCCATGTAAAACCCACTGATTCCCCATGTTAAACCCACTGATTCGCCATGTTAAACGCACTGATTCCCCATGTTAAACCCACTGATTCCCCATGTTAAACCCACTGATTCCCCATGTTAAACCCCCTGATTCCCCATGTTAAACCCACTGATTCCCCTGTTAAACTCGCTGATTCCTCATGTTAAACCCACTGATTCCCCATGTTAAACCCGCTGATTCCCCATGTTCAACCCGCTGATTCCCCATGTTAAACCCGCTGATTCCCCATGTAAAACCCACTGATTCCCCATGTTATACCCACTGATTCCCCATGATAAACCCGCTGATTCCCCATGTTAAACCCGATGATTCCCCATGTTAAACCTGATGATTCCCCATGTTAAACCCGCTGATTCCTCATGTTAAACCCACTCTTTCCCCATGTTATACCCACTGATTCCCCATGTTAAACCCACTGATTCCTCTTGTTAAACCCACTGATTCCTCATGTTAAACCCAATAATTCCGCATGTTAAACCCTAGACTCCTCGTGTTAAAACTATAGACTCTCCGCGTTAAACGCGCAGTTTCCCAGTATTAAACCGTCTGACTCCCCCCATGAAACCCGCTGACTCCCCTCATAAAATCCATTGAGTCCCCGTGTTTAACCCACTGACTCTCTGTGTCAAAACCGTTGACTCCCACCATTAAACCCAACGTCTCCCGTTGTTAAACCGGGTAACTCCCAGTGTTAAATCCACTGACACCCCGCGTTAAACATGCTGACTCCCTGCGTTAAACTCCGTGTGAAATCCACTGATTCCCCATGTGAAACCCGCTGATTCCTCATGTTAAACCCGCTGATTCCCCATGTAAAAGCCACTGATTCCCCATGTTAAACCCACTGATTCCCAATGTTATACCCACTGATTCCCCATGTTAAACCCGCTGATTCCCCATGTAAAACCCGCTGATTCCCCATGTTAAACCCGCTGATTCACCATGTTTAAACCGCTGATTCCCCATGTTAAACCCGCTGATTCCCCATGTTAAAACCGCTGATTCCCCATGTTAAACCCGCTGATTCCCCATGTTAAACCCGCTGATTCCCCATGTTAAACCCACTGAATCCCCATATTTAACACGTTGATTCCCCATGTTATACCCGCGGATTCCCCATATTAAACCGGCTGATTCCCCATGTTAAACCCGCTGATTCACCATGTTTAAACCGCTGATTCCCCCTGGTAAACCCGTTGAATCCCCATGTTAAACCCATTGATTCCTCATGTTAAACCCACTGATTCCCCATGTTAAACCCGCTGATTCCCCATGTTCAACCCGCTGATTCCTCATGTTAAAGCCACTGATTCCCCATGTTAAACCCACTGATTCGCCATGTTATAACCACTGATTCCCCATGATAAACCCTCTGATTCCCCATGTTAAACCCACTGATTCCCCATGTTAAACCCACTGATTCGCCATGTTATACCCACTGATTCCCCATGATAAACCCGCTGAGTCCCCTTGTTAAACGCACTGATTCCCCATGTTAAACCCACTGATTCCCCATGTTAAACCCACTGATTCCCCATGTTAAACCCACTGATTCCCCATGTTAAACCCCCTGATTCCCCATGTTAAACCCACTGATTCCCCTGTTAAACCCGCTGATTCCCCATGTTAAACCCGCTGATTCCCCATGTTAAACCCGCTGATTCCCCATGTTAAACCCATTGATTCCCCATGTTAAACCCGCTGATTCCCCATATTAAACCGGCTGATTCCCTATGTTTAACCCACTGAATCCCCATATTAAACCCGCTGATTCCCCATGTTAAACCCCCTGATTCCCCCTGGTAAACCCGCTGAATCCACATGTTTAGCCCATTGATTCCTCATGTTAAACCCACTGATTCCCCATGTTAAACTCACTGATTCCCCATGATAAACGCACTGATTCCCCATGTTAAACCCTCTGACTCCCCATGATAAACCCGCTGTTTCCCCATGTTAAATCTACTGATTCCTCCTTTTAAACCCACTGAATCCCCATGTTAAACCCACTGATTCGCCATGTTAAACCCACTGATTCCTCATGTTAAACCCACTGATTCCCCATGTTAAACCCGCTGATTCCCCATGCTAAACCCACTGATTCCACCCGTTAAACCCGCTGATTCTCTATGTTAAACTCACTGATTCCTCCTGTTAAACCCGCTGATTCCCCATGTTAAACCCGCTGATTCTCCATGTTAAACCCGCTGATTCCCCATGTTAAACCCGCTGATTCCTCATGTTAAACCCACTGATTCCTCATGTTAAACCCACTGATTCCCCATGTTATACCCACTGATTCCCCATGATAAACCCGCTGATTCCCCATGTTAAACCCACTCATTCCCCATGTTAAACCCACTAATTCGCCATGTTATACCCACTGATTCCCCATGATAAACCCGCTGATTCCCCTTGTTAAACGCACTGATTCCCCATGTTAAACCCACTGATTCCCCATGTTAAACCCACTGATTCCCCATGTTAAACCCCCTGATTCCCCATGTTAAACCCACTGATTCCCCTGTTAAACCCGCTGATTCCCCATGTTAAACCCGCTGATTCCCCATTTTAAACCCGCTGATTCCCCATGTTCAACCCATTGATTCCCCATGTTAAACCCGCTGATACCCCATGTTAAACGCACTGATTCCTCATGTTAAACCCACTGATTCCCCATGTTAAACCCACTGATTCCTCATGTTAAACCCACTGATTCACCAATTTAAACCCGCTGATTCCCCATGTTAAACCCACTGATTCCACATGTTAAACCCACTGATTCCTCATGTTAAACCCACTGATTCCTCATGTTAAACCCACTGATTCCCCATGTTAAACCCACTGATTCCCCATGTTAAACCCACTGATTCCGAATGTTAAACCCACTGATTCCCCATGTTAAACCCACTGATTCCTCATCTCAAACCCACTGAATCCCCATGTTAAACCCACGGATTCCTCATCTTAAACCGACTGATTCCCCATCTTACACCCACTGATTCCACATGTTAAACCCGCTTATTCCTCATATTAAACCCACTGATTCCCCATGTTAATTCACTGATTCTCCATGTTAAGTCCACTGATTCCTCATCTTAAACCCACTGATTCCCAACGTTAAATCCACTGATTCCTCATCTTAGTCCCACTGATTCCCAATGTTATACCCCCTGCTTCCTCATATTAAACCCACTGATTCCTCATGTTAAACCCACTGATTCCTCATGTTAAACCCGCTGATTCCCCATGTTAAACCCGCTGATTCCCCATGTTCAACCCACTGATTCCCCATGTTAAACCCACTGATTCCCCATGTTAAACCCGCTGATTCCCCATGTTAAACGCACTGATTCCCCATGTTAAACCCACTGATTCCCCATGTTAAACCCACTGATTGCCCATGTTAAACCCCCTGATTCCCCATGTTAAACCCCCTGATTCCCCATGTTAAACCCACTGATACCCCTGTTAAACCTGCTGATTCCTCATGTTTAACCAACTTATTCCCCACGTTAAACCCACTCATTCACCACGTAAAACCCACTGATTCCCCATGTTAAACCCGCTAAATCCCAATGTTTTAGACAATGTCTCCCCTTATTATAGCCGCTGACTCTCCGCGTTAAATCCGCAGACTCCCCGCTTTATGCCATCTGACTCTCTGCTTTCAAACCCCTGACTCTGCACCTGTAACCCACTGACCCTCTGTGTTAAACCCACAGACTCCCTGTGCCAATCCTGCATGACTCATTGTGTTAAACCGACAGAATCCCCGTGTTTAACGTGCTGACACCCCGCGTTAAACCCCAGACTCCCCACGTTAAAATTGCTGACTCTCTGCGTTAAACCCGCTGACTGCCCGTGTTAAGCCAGCTGACTCTCTGAATTAAACCCTCTGACTATTCACCTGAAACCCGCTGCCTCTCCGTGTTAAACCGATAGAATCCCCGCGTTACACCCGCTGACTCCCCATGTTAAACCCCAGACTCCTCGCGTTAAAACTGCTGACTCTCCGCGTTAAACCTACAGTCTCCCAGTATTAAACCCTCTGATGACCCGCATGAAACCCGCTGACTCCCCACGTTAAATCCATTGAGTCCCCGTGCTAAAGCCACTGATTCCCCATGTTAAACCCACTGATTCCCCATGTTAAAGCCACTGATTCCCCATGTTAAACCCACTGATTCCCCATGTTAAACCCACTGATTCCTCATCTCAAACCCACTGATTCCCCATGTTAAACATACTGATTCCTCATCTCAAACCCACTGAATCCCCATCTTAAACCCACTGATTCCTCATGTTAAACCCACTGATGCCTCATGTTAAAGCCGCTGATTCCCCATGTTAAACCTGCTGATTCCCCATGTTCAACCCACTGATTATCCATGTTAAACCAACTGATTCCCCATGTTAAACCCACTGATTCCCCTTGTTAAATGCACTGATTCCACATGTTAAACCCACTGATTCCCCTTGATAAGCCCACTGATTCCCCATGTTAAACCCCCTAATTCCCCATGTTAAACCCCCTGATTCCCCATGTTAAACCCACTGATTCCCCTGTTAAACCCGTTGATTCCTCATATTAAACCCACTGATTCCCCATGTTAAACCCACTGATTCCTCATGTTAAACCCGCTGATTCCTCATGTTAAACCAACTTATTCCCCATGTTAAACCCCCTGATTCCCCATGTTAAACCCACTGATTCCCCTCTTAAACCCGCTGATTCCTCATGTTAAACCCATTGATTCCCCATGTTAAACCCGCTGATTCCCCATGTTCAACCCGCTGATTCCTCATGTTAAACCCACTGATTCCCCATGTAAAACCCACTGATTCCCCATGTTAAACCCACTGATTCGCCATGTTAAACGCACTGATTCCCCATGTTAAACCCACTGATTCCCCATGTTAAACCCACTGATTCCCCATGTTAAACCCCCTGATTCCCCATGTTAAACCCACTGATTCCCCTGTTAAACTCGCTGATTCCTCATGTTAAACCCACTGATTCCCCATGTTAAACCCGCTGATTCCCCATGTTCAACCCGCTGATTCCCCATGTTAAACCCGCTGATTCCCCATGTAAAACCCACTGATTCCCCATGTTATACCCACTGATTCCCCATGATAAACCCGCTGATTCCCCATGTTAAACCCGATGATTCCCCATGTTAAACCTGATGATTCCCCATGTTAAACCCGCTGATTCCTCATGTTAAACCCACTCTTTCCCCATGTTATACCCACTGATTCCCCATGTTAAACCCACTGATTCCTCTTGTTAAACCCACTGATTCCTCATGTTAAACCCAATAATTCCGCATGTTAAACCCTAGACTCCTCGTGTTAAAACTATAGACTCTCCGCGTTAAACGCGCAGTTTCCCAGTATTAAACCGTCTGACTCCCCCCATGAAACCCGCTGACTCCCCTCATAAAATCCATTGAGTCCCCGTGTTTAACCCACTGACTCTCTGTGTCAAAACCGTTGACTCCCACCATTAAACCAACGTCTCCCGTTGTTAAACCGGGTAACTCCCAGTGTTAAATCCACTGACACCCCGCGTTAAACATGCTGACTCCCTGCGTTAAACTCCGTGTGAAATCCACTGATTCCCCATGTGAAACCCGCTGATTCCTCATGTTAAACCCGCTGATTCCCCATGTAAAAGCCACTGATTCCCCATGTTAAACCCACTGATTCCCAATGTTATACCCACTGATTCCCCATGTTAAACCCGCTGATTCCCCATGTAAAACCCGCTGATTCCCCATGTTAAACCCGCTGATTCACCATGTTTAAACCGCTGATTCCCCATGTTAAACCCGCTGATTCCCCATGTTAAAACCGCTGATTCCCCATGTTAAACCCGCTGATTCCCCATGTTAAACCCGCTGATTCCCCATGTTAAACCCACTGAATCCCCATATTTAACACGTTGATTCCCCATGTTATACCCGCGGATTCCCCATATTAAACCGGC
>NW_027600060.1:0-18781 GCF_964194155.1 Cetorhinus maximus | reverse complement strand
CACACCATCCCGTCACCATTCACTCCCGCACACCCTCCCGTCCCCATTCACACCCGCAAACCCTCCCGTCCCCATTCAGACCCGCACACCCTCCCGTCCCCATTCACACTCGCACACCCTCACCTTCCTTTTAAAACCCGCATACACTCCCCTCCCCATTAACACCCGCACACCCTACCGTCCCCATTCATACCTGCACAAACTCCCGTCCCCGTTCACTCCCGCACAGCCTCACCTCCCCATTAACACCCGCATACCCTCCCCTCCCCATTCACACCCGCACACCCTCCCGTCCCCATTCACTCCCACACACCCTCCCGTCCCCATTCACACCCGCACACCCTCCCGTCCCAATTCACTACCGCACACCCTGCCATCCTCATTCACACCCACACACCCTCTCATCCCCATTCAGACCCGCACACCCTCCCGTCCCCATTCACACCCGCACACCCTCACCTCCCCTTTAACACCCGCATACCCTCCCCTCCCCATTCACACCCGCACACCCTCCCGTCCCCATTCACACCCGCACAACCTCCCGTCCCCGTTCACTCCCGCACACACTCCCGTCCCCGTTCACTCCCGCACACACTCCCGTCCCCGTTCACTCCCGCACACCCTCCCGTCCCCATTCACACCCGCATACCCTCCCCTCCCCATTCACACCCGCACACCCTCCCGTCCCCATTCACGCCCGCACACCCTCCCGTCCCCATTCCCGCCCGCACACCCTCCCGTCCCCATTCACTCCCGCACACACTCCCGTCCCCGTTCACTCCCGCACACACTCCCGTCCCCGTTCACTCCCGCACACCCTCCCGTCCCCATTCACACCCGCATACCCTCCCGTCCCCATTCACTCCCGCACACACTCCCGTCCCCGTTCACTCCCGCACACACTCCCGTCCCCGTTCACTCCCGCACACACTCCCATCCCCTTTTACACCCGCATACCCTCCCCTCCCCATTCCCGCCCGCACACCCTCCCGTCCCCATTCACACCCGCACACCCTCCCGTCCCCATTCACACCCGCACACCCTCCCGTCCCCATTCACACCCGCACACCCTCCCCTCCCCATTCACACCTGAACACCCTCCCCTCCCCATTCACACCCGCACACCCTCCCGTCCCCATTCACACCCGCACACCCTCCCGTCCCCATTCACACCCGCACACCCTCCCGTCCCCATTCACACCCGCACACCCTCCCGTCCCCATTCACACCCGCACACCCTCCCGTCCCCATTCACACCCGCACACCCTCCCGTCCCCATTCACACCCGCACACCCTCCCGTTCCCTTTCACTCCCGCACACCCTCCCGTCCCCATTCACACCCGCACACCCTCCCGTTCCCTTTCACTCCCGCACACCCTCCCGTCCCCATTCACACCCGCACACCCTCCTGTCCCCATTCACACCCGCACACCCTCCCGTCCCCGTTCACTCCCGCACACCCTCCCCGCCCCCATTCACACCCGCACACCCTCCCGTCCCCTTTCATTCCCGCACACTCGTCCCCTTTCATTCCCCGAACACACTCCCGTTCCCATTCACAACCGCACACCCTCTCCTCTCCATTAACACACCAACGCACTCCCCTCCCCATTCACACCCGCATACCCTCCCCTCCCAATTCACACCCTCCCGTCCCCATTCACTCCCGCAAACCCTCCCCTCCCCGTTCACACCCTCCTGTCCCCGTTCACACCCTGCCGTCCCCTTTCACACCCTCCCGTCCACTTTCACACCCTCCCGTCCCCTTTCACACCCTCCCGTCCCCTTTCACAACCTCCCGCCACCATTCACACCCTCCCGTCCACTTTCACACCCTCCCGTCCCCATTCATACCCGCACACCCTCCCGTCCCAATTCACTCCCGCACACACTCCCGTCCCCGTTCACTCCCGCACACACTCCCGTCCCCGTTCACTCCTGCACACCCTCACCTCCCCTTTAACACCCGCACACCCTCCCGTCCCCATTCACACCGGCACACCCTCCCCTCCCCATTCACACCTGAACACCCTCCCCTCCCCATTCACACCCGCACACCCTCCCGTCCCCATTCACACCCGCACACCCTCCCGTCCCCATTCACACCCGCACACCCTCCCGTCCCCATTCACACCCGCGCACCCTCCCGTCCCCATTCACACCCGCGCACCCTCCTGTCCCCATTCACACCCGCACACCCTCCCGTCCCCATTCACACCCGCACACCCTCCCGTTCCCTTTCACTCCCGCACACCCTCCCGTCCCCATTCACACCCGCACACATTCCCCTCCCCATTCACACCCGAACACCCTCCCCTCCCCATTCACACCCAAACACCCTCCCCTCTCCATTCACACCCGCATTCCCTCCCCTCCTCATTCACACCCTGCCGTCCCCGTTCACACCCTCCCGTCCCCGTTCACACTCTCCTGTCCCCTTTCACACCCTTCCGTCCCCGTTCACACCCTCCCGTCCCTTTTCACACCCTCCCGTCCCCGTTCACACCCTCCCGTCCCCTTTCACACCCTCCCGTCCCCTTTCACACCCTCCCGTCACTGTTCACACCTTCCCGTCCCCTTTCATACCCTCGCGTTCCCTTTCACACCCTCCCGTCCCCTTTCACACCCTCCCGTCACTGTTCACACCTTCCCGTCCCCTTTCATACCCTCGCGTTCCCTTTCACACCCTCCCGTCCCCTTTCACACCCTCCCGTCACTGTTCACACCTTCCCGTCCCCTTTCATACCCTCGCGTTCCCTTTCACACCCTCCCGTCCTCGTGCACACCCTCCCGTCCCCTTTCACAACCTCCCGTCCCCTTCGACACGCTCCCGTCCCCTTTCACACCCTCCCGTCCCATTTCACACCCTCCCTTCCCCGTCCACACCCTCCCCTCCCTGTCCACTCCCTCCCGTCCCCATTCACACCCGCACACCCTCCCGTCCCCATTCACACCCGCACACCGTCGCGTCCCCATTCAAACCCGCACACCCTCCCGTCCCCATTCACACCCGCACACCTTCCTGGCCCCATTCACACCCACACACCCTGCGTTCCCCATTCACACCCGCACACCCTCCCATCCCCATTCACACCCGCACACCTTCCTGGCCCCATTCACACCCACACACCCTCCGTTCCCCATTCACACCCGCACACCTACCTCGCCCCATTCACAACCGCACACCTACCTGGCCCCATTCACACACACACACCCTCCCTTCCCCATTCACACCCGCACACCCTCCCTTCCCCATTCACTCCCGCACACCCTCCCATCCCCATTCACACCCGCACCCCCTCCCGTCCCCGTTCACACCCGCACAACCTCCCGTCCCCTTTCACACCCTCCCGTCCCCTTTCACACCCTCCCGTTCACTTTCACACCCTCCCGTCCCCGTCCACATCTTCCCGTCCCCTTTCAACCCTCCGGTCCCCTTTCACACCCTCCCGTCCCCTTTCACACCCTCCCGTCCCCTTTCACACCCTCCCGTCCCCTTTCACACCCTCCCGTCCCCGTTCACACCCTCCCGTACTCTTTCACTCCCTCCTGTCCCCATCTACACCCTCCCGCCCCCTTTCACACACTCCCGTCCCCTTTCACATGGTCCCGTCCCCTTTCACACCCTCCCGTCCCCTTTCACACCCTCCCGTCCCCGTTCACACCCTCCCGTCCCCTTTCACACCCTCCCGTCCCCTTTCACACCCATAGTCCCCTTTCACACCCTCCCGTCCCCTTTCACACCCTCCCGTCCACATTCACACCCTCCCGTCCCCTTTCACACCCTCCCGTCCCCTTTCACACCCTCCCGTTCACTTTCACACCCTCCCGTCCCCGTCCTCATCTTCCCATCCCCTTTCAACCCTCCGGTCCCCTTTCACACCCTGCCATCCCCTTTCACACCCTCCCGTCCCCTTTCACACTCTCCCGTCCCCGTTCACACCCTCCTGTCCCCGTCCACACCCTCCCGTCCCCTTTCACACCATCCCGTCCCCTTTCACACCCTCCCGCCCCCTTTCACACCCTCCCGTACTCTTTCACACCCTCCCGTCCCCGTTCACATCCTCCCGTCCACTTTGAAACCCTCCGTCCCCGTTCACACCCTCCCGTCCCCGTTCACACACTCCCCTCCCCGTTCCCACCCTCCCGTCCCCTTTCACACCCATCGTCCACTTTCACACCCTCCCGTCCCCTTTCAAATCCTCCCGTCCCCTTTCACACCCTCCCGTCCCCGTTCACACCCTCCCGTCCCCTTTCACACCCATCGTCCACTTTCACACCCTCCCGTCTCCTTTCACACCCTCCCGTCCCCTTTCACACCCTCCCGTCCCATCTACACCCTCCCGTCCCCTTTCACTCCCTCCCGTGCCCTTTCACACGCTCCCGTCCCCGTCCACACCCTCCCGTCCCATTTCACACCCTCCCTCCCTGTTCACACCCTCCCGTCCCCTTTCACACCCTCCCGTCCCCGTTCACACGCTCCCGTCCCCGTCCACACCCTCCCGTCCCATTTCACACCGTCCCTCCCTGTTCACACCCTCCCGTCACCTTTCACACCCTCCCGTCCACTTTCAGACCCTCCCGTCCCCGTTCACACACCCACACCCTCCCGTCCCCATTCACACCCGCACACCCTCCCGTCCCCATTCACTCCCGCACACCCTCCCGTCCCCGTTCACACACCCACAACCTCCCGTCCCCATTCATTCCCGCACACCCTCCCGTCCCCATTCACACCCACACACCCTCCCGTCCCCATTCACACCCGCAAACCCTCCCGTCCCCATTCAGACCCGCACACTCTCACCTTCCTTTTAACCCCCGCATACCCTCCCCTCCCCATTCACACCCGCACACCCTCCCGTCCCCATTCACACCCGCACAACCTCCCGTCCCCGTTCACTCCCGCACACCCTCTCCTTTTAACACCCGCATACCCTCCCCTCCCCATTCACACCCGCACACCCTCCCGTCACCATTCATACCCACACACCCTCCCGTCCCCGTTCACTCCCGCACAGCCTCACCTCCCCTTTAACACCCGCATACCCTCCCCTCCCCATTCACACCCGCACACCCTCCCGTCCCCATTCACTCCCACACACCCTCCCGTCCCCATGCACACCCACACACCCTCCCGTCCCCATTCACTCCCGCGCAACCCTCCCATCCCAATTCACTCCCGCACACCCTGCCGTCCCCATTCACACCCGCACACTCTCCCGTCCCCATTCACTCCCGCGCAACCCTCCCGTCCCCATTCACTCCCGCGCAACCCTCCCGTCCCCATTCACTCCCGCACACCTTCCCATCCCCGTTCATAGACCCACACCGTCCCGTCCCTGTTCACACCCTACCCTTCCCAGTCACACCTACACACCCTCCCGTCCCCATTCACACCCGCAACCCTCCCCTCCCCATTCATACCCGAACACCCTTCCCTCCCCATTCACACCCGCACACCCTCACGTCCCCATTCATACCCGCACACCCTCCCATCTCCATTCACACGAGAACACCCACCCGTCCCCATTCACACCAGCACACCCTCCCGTCCCCATTCACTCCCGCACACCCTCCCGTCCCCGCTCACTGCCGCACACCCTCACCACCCCATTAAGACCCGCATACCCTACATTCCCCATTCACTCCCGCACACCCTCCCGTCACCATTCACTCCCGCACACCCTCCCGTCCCCATTCACACCCGCACACCCTCCCGTCCCCATTCACACCCGCACACCCTCCCGTCCCCATTCACACCCGCACACCCTTCCGTCCCCATTCAAACCCGCACACCCTCCCGTCCCCATTCAGAGCCGCACACCCTCCCGTCCCCATTCACACCCGCACACCCTCCCCATTCACACCCGCACACCCTCCCGTCCCCATTCACACCAGCACACCTTCCCGGCCCCATTCACACCCGCACACCCTCCTTCCCCAATCACACCCGCACACCATCCCGTCACCATTCACAACCGCACACCCTCCCGTCCCCATTCACACCCGCACACCCTCCTGTCCCCGTTCACAACCGCAAACCCTCCCGTCCCCATTCAGACCCGCACACCCTCCCGTCCCCATTCACACTCGCACACCCTCACCTTCCTTTTAAAATCCGCATACACTCCCCTCCCCATTAACACCCGCACACCCTACCGTCCCCATTCATACCTGCACAACCTCCCGTCCCTGTTCACTCCCGCACAGCCTCACCTCCCCTTTAACACCCGCATACCCTCCCCTCCCCATTCACACCCGCACACCCTCCCGTCCCCATTCACTCCCACACACCCTCCCGTCCCCATTCACACCCGCACACCCTCCCGTCCCAATTCACTCCCGCACACCCTGCCGTCCCCATTCACACCCACACACCTTCCCGGCCTCATTCACACCCGCACACCCTCCCCCATCCAGACCCGCACACCCTCCCGTCCCCCTTCACACCCGCACACCCTCCCGTCCCCATTCACACCCGCACACCCTCCCGTCCCCATTCACACTCGCACACCCTCCCGTACCCATTCACACCCGCACACCCTCCCGTCCCCATTCATACCCGCACACCCTCCCGTCCCCATTCACACCCGCACACCCTCCCGTCCCCTTTCATTCCCGCACACCCGTCCCCTTTCACTCCCGCACACCCTCCCGTTCCCATTCACAACCGCACACCCTTTCCTCTCCATTAACACACGAACGCACTCCCCTCCCCATTCACACCCGCATACCCTCCCCTCCCTATTCACACCCTCCCGTCCCCATTCACTCCCGCAAACCCTCCCCTCCCCATTCACTCCCGCACACCCTCCCGTCCCCATTCACACCCTCCTGTCCCCGTTCACATCCTCCTGTCCCCGTTCACACCCTGCCGTCCCCTTTCACACCCTCCCGTCCCCGTTCACACCCTCCTGTCCCCGTTCACACCCTGCCGTCCCCTTTCACACCCTCCCGTCCACTTTCACACCCTCCCGTCCCCTTTCACACCCTCCCGTCCCCTTTCACAACCTCCCGCCACCATTCACACCCTCCCGTCCACTTTCACACCCTCCCGTCCCCATTCATACCCGCACACCCTCCCCTCCCCATTCACACCCGCACACCCTCCCGTCCCCATTCACGCTCGCACACCCTCCCGTCCCCATTCCCGCCCGCACACCCTCCCGTCCCCATTCCCGCCCGCACACACTCCCGTCCCCGTTCACTCCCGCACACACTCCCGTCCCCGTTCACTCCTGCACACCCTCACCTCCCCTTTAACACCCGCATACACTCCCGTCCCCATTCCCGCCCGCACACCCTCCCGTCCCCATTCACACCCGCACACCCTCCCGTCTTTATTCACACCCGCACACCCTCCCCTCCCCATTCACACCTGAACACCCTCCCCTCCCCATTCACACCCGCACACCCTCCCGTCCCCATTCACACCCGCACACCCTCCCGTCCCCATTCACACCCGCACACCCTCCCGTCCCCATTCACACCCGCGCACCCTCCCGTTCCCATTCACACCCGCACACCCTCCTGTCCCCATTCACACCCGCACACCCTCCCGTCCCCATTCACGCCCGCACACCCTCCCGTTCCCTTTCACTCCCGCACACCCTCCCGTCCCCATTCACACCCGCACACCCTCCCGTCCCCATTCACACCCGCACACATTCCCCTCCCCATTCACACCCGAACACCCTCCCCTCCCCATTCACACCCAAACACCCTCCCCTCTCCATTCACACCCGCATTCCCTCCCCTCCTCATTCACACCCTGCCGTCCCCGTTCACACCCTCCCGTCCCCGTTCACACTCTCCTGTCCCCTTTCACACCCTTCCGTCCCCGTTCACACCCTCCCGTCCCTTTTCACACCCTCCCGTCCCCGTTCACACCCTTCCGTCCCCGTTCACACCCTCCCGTCCCCCTTCACACCCTCCCGTTCCCTTTCACACCCTCCCGTCACTGTTCACACCTTCCCGTCCCCTTTCATACCCTCGCGTTCCCCTTCACACCCTCCCGTTCCCTTTCACACCCTCCCGTCCCCGTTCACACCCTCCCGTCCCCTTTCACACCCTCCCGTCCCCTTTCACAACCTCCCGTCCCCTTTCACGCCCTCCCGTCCCCATTCACACCCTCCCGTCCCCGTCGACACGCTCCCGTCCCCTTTCACACCCTCCAGTCCCCTTTCACACCCTCCCGTCCCCGTCGACACGCTCCCGTCCCCTTTCACACCCTCCAGTCCCCTTTCACACCCTCCCGTCCCCGTCGACATGCTCCCGTCCCCTTTCACAATCTCCCGTCCCCTTTCACGCCCTCCCGTCCCATTTCACACCCTCCCTTCCCCGTCCACACCCTCCCCTCCCTGTCCACTCCCTCCCGTCCCCATTCACACCCGCACACCGTCGCGTCCCCATTCACACCCGCACACCCTCCCGTCCCCATTCACACCCGCACACCTTCCTGGCCCCATTCACACCCACACACCCTGCGTTCCCCATTCACACCCGCACACCCTCCCATCCCCATTCACACCCGCACACCTTCCTGGCCCCATTCACACCCACACACCCTCCGTTCCCCATTCACACCCGCACACCTACCTCGCCCCATTCACAACCGCACACCTACCTGGCCCCATTCACACACACACTCCCTCCCTTCCCCATTCACACCCGCACACCCTCCCTTCCCCATTCACTCCCGCACAACCTCCCATCCCCATTCACACCCGCACCCACTCCCGTCCCCGTTCACACCCGCACAACCTCCCGTCCCCTTTCACACCCTCCCGTCCCCTTTCACACCCTCCCGTTTACTTTCACACCCTCCCGTCCCCGTCCACATCTTCCCGTCCCCTTTCAACCCTCCGGTCCCCTTTCACACCCTCCCGTCCCCGTCCACACCCTCCCGTCCCCTTTCACACCCTCCCGTCCCCTTTCACACCCTCCCGTCCCCTTTCACACCCTCCCGTCCCCGTTCACACCCTCCCGTACTCATTCACTCCCTCCTGTCCCCATCTACACCCTCCCGCCCCCTTTCACACACTCCCGTTCCCTTTAACACGGTCCCGTCCCCTTTCACACCCTCCCGTCCCCTTTCACACCCTCCCGTCCCCGCTCACACCCTCCCGTCCCCTTTCACACCCTCCCGTCCCCGTTCACACCCTCCCGTCCCCTTTCACACCCTCCCGTCCCCTTTCAAACCCATAGTCCCCTTTCACACCCTCCCGTCCCCTTTCACACCCTCCCGTCCACATTCACACCCTCCCGTCCCCTTTCACACCCTCCCGTCCCCTTTCACACCCTCCCGTTCACTTTCAAACCCTCCTGTCCCCGTCCACATCTTCCCATCCCCTTTCAACCCTCCGGTCACCTTTCACACCCTCCCATCCCCTTTCACACCCTCCCGTCCCCTTTCACACCCTCCCGTCCCCGTTCACACCCTCCCATCCCCGACCACACCCTCCCGTCCCCTTTCACACCCTCCCGTCCCCTTTCACACCCTCCCATCCCCTTTCACACCCTCCCGTACTCTTTCACACCCTCCCGTCCCCGTTCACACCCTCCCGTCCACTTTGAAACCCTCCCGTCCCCGTTCACACCCTCCCGTCCCCGTTCACACCCTCCCGTCCCCGTTCACACACTCCCCTCCCCGTTCCCACCCTCCCGTCCCCTTTCACACCCATCGTCCACTTTCACACCCTCCCGTCCCCTTTCAAATCCTCCCGTCCCCTTTCACACCCTCCCGTCCCCGTTCACACCCTCCCGTCTCCTTTCACACCCTCCCGTCCCCTTTCACACCCTCCCGTCCCCATCTACACCCTCCCGTCCCCTTTCACTCCCTCCCGTGCCCTTTCACACGCTCCCGTCCCCGTCCACACCCTCCCGTCCCATTTCACACCCTCCCTCCCTGTTCACACCCTCCCGTCCCCTTTCACACCCTCCCGTCCCCGTTCACACGCTCCCGTCCCCGTCCACACCCTCCCGTCCCATTTCACACCGTCCCTCCCTGTTCACACCCTCCCGTCACCTTTCACACCCTCCCGTCCACTTTCAGACCCTCCCGTCCCCGTTCACACACCCACACCCTCCCGTCCCCATTCACACCCGCACTCCCTCCCGTCCCCATTCACTCCCGCACACCCTCCCGTCCCCGTTCACACACCCACAACCTCCCGTCCCCATTCATTCCCGCACACCCTCCCGTCCCCATTCACACCCGCACACCCTCCCGTCCCCATTCACACCCGCAAACCCTCCCGTCCCCATTCAGACCCGCACACCCTCACCTTCCTTTTAACCCCCGCATACCCTCCCCTCCCCATTCACACCCGCACACCCTCCCGTCCCCATTCACACCCGCACAACCTCCCGTCCCCGTTCACTCCCGCACACCCTCACCTTTTAACACCCGCATACCCTCCCCTCCCCATTCACACCCGCACACCATCCCGTCCCCATTCACTCCCACACACCCTCCCGTCCCCATGCACACCCGCACACCCTCCCGTCCCAATTCACTCCCGCACACCCTGCCGTCCCCATTCACACCCGCACACGCTCCCGTCCCCTTTCACACCCACACTCCCTCCCGTCCCCATTCACTCCCGCGCAACCCTCCCGTCCCCATTCACTCCCGCACACCTTCCCATCCCCGTTCATACACCCACACCGTCACGTCCCTGTTCACACCCTACCCTTCCCAGTCACACCTGCACACCCTCCCGTCCCCATTCACACCCGCAACCCTCCCCTCCCCATTCATACCCGAACACCCTTCCCTCCCCATTCACACCCGCACACCCTCACTTCCCCATTCATACCCGCACACCCTCCCATCTCCATTCACACGAGAACACCCACCCGTCCCCATTCACACCAGCACACCCTCCCGTCCCCATTCACTCCCGCACGCCCTCCCGTCACCGCTCACTGCCGCACACCCTCACCTCCCCATTAAGACCCGCATACCCTACATTCCCCATTCACTCCCGCACACCCTCCCGTCACCATTCACAACCGCACACCCTCCTGACCCCATTCACACCCGCACACCCTCCCGTCCCCATTCACACCCGCACACCCTCCCGTTCCCTTTCACTCCCGCACACCCTCCCGTCCCCATTCACACCCGCACACCCTCCCGTCCCTTTTCACACCCGCACACCCTCCCGTCCCCATTCACACCCGCACACCCTTCCGTCCCCATTCAAACCCGCACACCCTCCCGTCCCCATTCAGAGCCGCACACCCTCCCGTCCCCATTCACACCCGCACACCCTCCCCATTCACACCCGCACACCCTCCCGTCCCCATTCACACCAGCACACCTTCCCGGCCCCATTCACACCCGCACACCCTCCTTCCCCAATCACACCCGCACACCATCCCGTCACCATTCACAACCGCACACCCTCCCGTCCCCATTCACACCCGCACACCCTCCTGTCCCCATTCACACCCGCAAACCCTCCCGTCCCCATTCAGACCCGCACACCCTCCCGTCCCCATTCACACTCGCACACCCTCACCTTCCTTTTAAAACCCGCATACACTCCCCTCCCCATTAACACCCGCACACCCTACCGTCCCCATTCATACCTGCACAACCTCCCGTCCCCGTTCACTCCCGCACATCCTCACCTCCCCTTTATCACCCGCATTCCCTCCCCTCCCCATTCACACCCGCACACCCTCCCGTCCCCATTCACTCCCACACACCCTCCCGTCCCCATTCACACCCGCACACCCTCCCGTCCCAATTCACTCCCGCACACCCTGCCATCCTCATTCACACCCACACACCCTCTCATCCCCATTCAGACCCGCACACCCTCCCGTCCCCATTCACACCCGCACACCCTCACCTCCCCTTTAACACCCGCATACCCTCCCCTCCCCATTCACACCCGCACACCCTCCCGTCCCCATTCACACCCGCACAACCTCCCGTCCCCGTTCACTCCCACACAGCCTCACCTCCCCTTTAACACCCGCATACCCTCCCCTCCCCATTCACACCCGCACAGCCTCCAGTCCCCATTCGCTCCCGCACACCCTCCCGTCCCCATTCACACCCGCACACCCTCCCGTCCCAATTCACTTCCGCACACCCGTCCCCTTTCACTCCCGCACACCCTCCCGTTCCCATTCACACCCGCATACCCTTCCCTCCCTATTCACACCCTCCCGTCCCCATTCACTCCCGCAAACCCTCCCCTCCCCATTCACTCCCGCACACCCTCCCGTCCCCGTTCACACCCTCCTGTCCCCGTTCACACCCTGCCGTCCCCTTTCACACCCTCCCGCCACCATTCACACCCTCCCGTCCACTTTCACACCCTCCCGTCCCCTTTCACACCCTCCCGTCCCCTTTCACACCCTCCCGCCACCATTCACACCCTCCCGTCCACTTTCACACCCTCCCGTCCCCATTCATACCCGCACACCCTCCCCTCCCCATTCACACCCGCACACCCTCCCGTCCCCATTCACGCCCGCACACCCTCCCGTCCCCATTCCCGCCCGCACACCCTCCCGTCCCCATTCACACCCGCACACCCTCCCGTCCCCATTCACACCCGCACACCCTCCCCTCCCCATTCACACCTGAACACCCTCCCCTCCCCATTCACACCCGCACACCCTCCCGTCCCCATTCACACCCGCACACCCTCCCGTTCCCATTCACACCCGCGCACCCTCCCGTCCCCATCCACAACCGCACACCCTCCTGTCTCTATTCACACCCGCACACCCTCCCGTCCCCATTCACACCCGCACACCCTCACGTTCCCTTTCACTCCCGCACACCCTCCCGTCCCCATTCACACCCGCACACATTCCCCTCCCCATTCACACCCGAACACCCTCCCCTCCCCATTCACACCCAAACACCCTCCCCTCTCCATTCACACCCGCATTCCCTCCCCTCCTCATTCACACCCTGCCGTCCCCGTTCACACCCTCCCGTCCCCGTTCACACTCTCCTGTCCCCTTTCACACCCTTCCGTCCCCGTTCACACCCTCCCGTCCCTTTTCACACCCTCCCGTCCCCGTTCACACCCTTCCGTCCCCGTTGACACCCTCCCGTCCCCTTTCACACCCTCCCGTCCCCTTTCACACCCTCCCGTCACTGTTCACACCTTCCCGTCCCCTTTCATACCCTCGCGTTCCCTTTCACACCCTCCCGTCCCATTTCACACCCTCCCGTCCTCGTTCACACCCTCCCGTCCCCTTTCACATCCTCCCGTCCCCTTTCAAGCCCTCCCGTCCCCATTCACACCCTCCCGTCCCCGTCGACACGCTCCCGTCCCCTTTCACACCCTCCAGTCCCCTTTCACACCCTCCCGTCCCCGTCGACACGCTCCCGTCCCCTTTCACACCCTCCCATTCGCCTTTCACACCCTCCCGTCCCATTTCACACCCTCCCTTCCCCGTCCACACCCTCCCCTCCCTGTCCACTCCCTCCCGTCCCCATTCACACCCGCACACCCTCCCGTCCCCATTCACACCCGCACACCGTCGCGTCCCCATTCAAACCCGCACACCCTCCCTTCCCCATTCACACCCGCACACCTTCCTGGCCCCATTCACACCCACACACCCTGCGTTCCCCATTCACACCCGCACACCCTCCCATCCCCATTCACACCCGCACACCTTCCTGGCCCCATTCACACCCACACAACCTCCGTTCCCCATTCACACCCGCACACCTACCTCGCCCCATTCACAACCGCACACCTACCTGGCCCCATTCACACACACACACCCTCCCTTCCCCATTCACACCCGCACACCCTCCCTTCCCCATTCACTCCCGCACACCCTCCCATCCCCATTCACACCCGCACCCCCTCCCGTCCCCGTTCACACCCGCACAACCTCCCGTCCCCTTTCACACCCTCCCGTCCCCTTTCACACCCTCCCGTTCACTTTCACACCCTCCCGTCCCCGTCCACATCTTCCCGTCCCCTTTCAACCCTCCGGTCCCCTTTCACAACCTCCCGTCCCCATGCACACCCGCACACCCTCCCGTCCCAATTCACTCCCGCACACCCTGCCGTCCCCATTCACACCCGCACACGCTCCCGTCCCCTTTCACACCCACGCACCCTCCCGTCCCCATTCACTCCCGCACACCTTCCCATCCCGTTCATAAACCCACACCGTCCCGTCCTGTTCACACCCTACCCTTCCCAGTCACACCTGCACACCCTCCCGTCCCCATTCACACCCGCAACCCTCCCCTCCCCATTCATACCCGAACACCCTTCCCTCCCCATTCACACCCGCACACCCTCACGTCCCCATTCATACCCGCACACCCTCCCATCTCCATTCACACGAGAACACCCACCCGTCCCCATTCACACCAGCACACCCTCCCGTCCCATTCACTCCCGCACACCCTCCCGTCCCCGCTCACTGCCGCACACCCTCATCTCCCCATTAAGACCCGCATACCTACATTCCCCATTCACTCCAGCACACCCTCCCGGTCACCATTCACTCCCGCACACCCTCCCGTCCCCATTCACACCCGCACACCCTCCCGTCCCCATTCACACCCGCACACCCTCCCGTCTCCATTCACACCCGCACACCCTTCCGTCCCCATTCAAACCCGCACACCCTCCCGTCCCCATTCAGAGCCGCACACCCTCCCGTCCCCATTCACACCCGCACACCCTCCCCATTCACACCCGCACACCCTACCGTCCCCATTCACACCAGCACACCTTCCCGGCCCCATTCACACCCGCACACCCTCCTTCCCCAATCACACCCGCACACCCTCCCGTCCCCATTCACACCCGCACACCCTCCTGTCCCCATTCACACCCGCAAACCCTCCCGTCCCCATTCAGACCCGCACACCCTCCCGCCCCCATTCACACTCGCACACCCTCACCTTCCTTTTAAAACCCGCATACACTCCCCTCCCCATTAACACCCGCGCACCCTACCGTCCCCATTCATACCTGCACAACCTCCCGTCCCCGTTCACTCCCGCACACCCTCCCGTCCCCATTCACACCCGCTCACCCTCCCGTCCCAATTCACTCCCGCACACCCTGCCATCCTCATTCACACCCACACACACTCTCATCCCCATTCAGACCCGCACACCCTCCCGTCCCCATTCACACCCGCACACCCTCACCTCCCCTTTAACACCCGCATACCCTCCCGTCCCCATTCACACCCGCACAGCCTCCAGTCCCCATTCGCTCCCACACACCCTCCCGTCCCAATTCACTCCCGCACACCCTGCCGTCCCCATTCACACCCACACACCTTCCCGGCCTCATTCACACCCGCACACCCTCCCCCATCCAGACCCGCCCACCCTCCCGTCCCCCTTCACACCCGCACACCCTCCCGTCCCCATTCACACCCGCACACCCTCCTGTCCCCATTCACACTCGCACACCCTCCCGTCCACATTCACACCCGCACACCCTCCTGTCCCCATTCACACCCGCACACCCTCCTGTCCCCATTCACACTCGCACACCCTCCCGTACCCATTCACACCCGCACACCCTCCCGTCCCCATTCATACCCGCACACCCTCCCGTCCCCATTCACACCCGCACACCCTCCCGTCCCCTTTCATTCCCGCACACCCGTCCCCTTTCACTCCCGCACACCCTCCCGTTCCCATTCACAACCGCACACCCTCTCCTCTCCATTAACACACGAACGCACTCCCCTCCCCATTCACACCCGCATACCCTCCCCTCCCTATTCACACCCTCCCGTCCCCATTCACTCCCGCAAACCCTCCCCTCCCCATTCACTCCCGCACACCCTCCCGTCCCCGTTCACACCCTCCTGTCCCCGTTCACACCCTGCCGTCCCCTTTCACACCCTCCCGTCCACTTTCACACCCTCCCGTCCCCTTTCACACCCTCCCGTCCCCTTTCACAACCTCCCGCCACCATTCACACCCTCCCGTCCACTTTCACACCCTCCCGTCCCCATTCATACCCGCACACCCTCCCCTCCCCATTCACACCCGCACACCCTCCCGTCCCCATTCACGCCCGCACACCCTCCCGTCCCCATTCCCGCCCGCACACCCTCCCGTCCCCATTCACTCCCGCACACACTCCCGTCCCCGTTCACTCCCGCACACACTCCCGTCCCCGTTCACTCCTGCACACCCTCACCTCCCCTTTAACACCCGCATACCCTCCCGTCCCCATTCCCGCCCGCACACCCTCCCATCCCCATTCACACCCGCACACCCTCCCGTCCCCATTCACACCCGCACACCCTCCCCTCCCCATTCACACCCGTACACCCTCCCGTTCCCTTTCACACCCGCACACCCTCCCGTCCCCATTCACACCCGCACACCCTTCCGTCCCCATTCACACCCGCACACCCTCCCGTTCCCTTTCACTCCCGCACACCCTCCTGTCCCCATTCACACCCGCACACATTCCCCTCCCCATTAACACCCGCACACCCTCCCGTCCCCATTCACACCCGCACACCCTCCCCTCCCCATTCACACCCGCACACCTTCCTGGCCCCATTCACACCCAGACACCCTCCGTTCCCCATTCACACCCGCACACCTACCTGG
This sequence comes from Cetorhinus maximus, assembly GCF_964194155.1. Classification (NCBI taxonomy): domain Eukaryota; kingdom Metazoa; phylum Chordata; class Chondrichthyes; order Lamniformes; family Cetorhinidae; genus Cetorhinus; species Cetorhinus maximus. The sequence goes on along the minus strand of NW_027600060.1, from coordinate 2,177 downwards.
CCCCATTCACACCCGCACACCTACCTGGTCCCATTCACACACACACACCCTCCCTTCCCCATTCACACCCGCACACCCTCCCATCCCCATTCACTCCCGCACACCCTCCCATCACCATTCACACCCGCACACCCTCCCGTCCCCGTTCACACCCGCACACCGTCCCGTCCCCATTCACACCCGCACACCCTCCCGTCCCCATTCACACCCGCACACCCTCCCCTCCCCATTCGCACCCGAACACCCTCCCCTCCCCATTCACACCCGGACACCCTCCCCTCCCCATTCACACCCAAACACCCTCCCCTCCCCATTCACTGCCGCACACCCTCCCATCCCCGTTCACATCCTCCCGTCCCCGTTCACACTCTCCCGTCCCCTTTCACACCCGCAACCCTCCCCTCCCCATTCATACCCGAACACCCTTCCCTCCCCATTCACACCCGCACACCCTCACGTCCCCATTCATACCCGCACACCCTCCCATCTCCATTCACACGAGAACACCCACCCGTCCCCATTCACACCAGCACACCCTCCCGTCCCCATTCACTCCCGCACACCCTCCCGTCCCCGCTCACTGCCGCACACCCTCATCTCCCCATTAAGACCCGCATACCCTACATTCCCCATTCACTCCAGCACACCCTCCCGTCACCATTCACTCCCGCACACACTCCCGTCCCCATTCACACCCGCACACCCTCCCGTCCCCATTCACACCCGCACACCCTCCCCTTCCCATTCACACCCGCATGCCCTCCCGTCCCCGTTCACACCCTCCCGTCCCCGTACACACCCTCCCGTCCCCGTCCACACCCTTCCATCCCCTTTCACACAATCCCGTCCCATTTCACACCCTCCCGTCCAACTTTCACGCCCTCCCATCCCCTTTCACACCCTTCCGTACCAATTCACACCTTCCCCCCCTCACACCCTGCCGTCCCCGTTCACCCCCTTCCGTCCCCGTCCACACCCTCCCGTCCCCTTTCACACCCTCCCGTCCCCGTTCCCCCCTCCCGTCCCCATCCACACCCTCCCGTCCCCTTTCACTACCTCCCGTCCCCGTTCACACCCTCCCTTTCCCATTTACACCCGCACACCCTCCTCGTCCCCATTCACACCCGCACACCCTCCTGTCGCCATTAACACCCGCACACCCTCCCATCCCCATTCATACCCGCATACCCTCCCCTCCCAATTCACACCCGCACACCTTCTCGGCCCCATTCACACCAGCACACCTTCCCTTCCCCAATCACACCCACACACCATCCCGTCCCCATTCACACCCGCACACCCTCCCGTCCCCATTCACACCCGCACACCCTCCCGTCCCCATTCACACCCGCACACCCTTCCGTCCCCATTCACACCCGCACACTCTCCCGTCCCCATTCACTCCCGCACACCCTCCCGTCCCCGTTCACACACCCACACCCTCCCGTCCCCATTCACACCCGCACACCCTCCCGTCCCCATTCAGACCCGCACAGCCTCCCGTCCCCATTCACACCCGCACACCCTAACCTCCCCTTTAACACCCGCATACCCGCCCCTCCCCATTCACACCCGCACAACCTCCCCTCCCCATTGAAACCCGCACACCCTCCCGTCCCAATTCACTCCACACACCCTCCCGTCCCCATTCACACCCGCACACCTTCCCGGCCTCATTCACACCCGCACACCCTCCCCCATTCACACCCGCACACCCTCCCGTCCCCCTTCACACCCGCACACCCTCTCGTCCCCATTCACACCCGCGCACCCTCCCGTCCCCATTCACACCCGCGCACCCTCCCGTCCCCATTCACACCCGCACACCCTCCCGTCCCCAGTCACACACGCACACCCTCCCCATTCACACCCGCACACCGTCCCGTCCCCATTCACACCCGCACACCCTCCCGTCCCCATTCACACCTGCACACCCTCCCCTCCCCATTCGCACCCGAACACCCTCCCCTCCCCATTCACACCCGGACACCCTCCCCTCCCCATTCACACCCATACACCCTCCCCTCCCCATTCACTGCCGCACACCCTCCCATCCCCGTTCACAACCTCCCGTCCCCGTTCACACTCTCCCGTCCCCTTTCACACCCGCAACCCTCCCGCCCTTCATACCCCTTCCCGCCCATTCACACCACCCATACTCACCCATTCCACCCGCA
>NW_027600059.1:7500-18798 GCF_964194155.1 Cetorhinus maximus | reverse complement strand
TGGGAAGGGGGGGGACACCCATTCTCACCTGTCGCCGGATAAAAGTTTACCTTTTCTTTTCTCCTCAGCTTCAAACTCCAGCCTTCGCCCTCTTTCTCTTTTTAGGCCTCAAACGCAGGGCAGGATGCGAGTGCCGACTTGGAGTAGGCCACCGTCCTCCAAGCGCCCGAAGCCTATTGGTCAGCTGCGCTGTCCGTCATTACGCCCCCTCACTCCCTCCCCCCTCATTGGTCTGACCTCCGTCAAACGCAATCCCTCCCCCCCACCCCACCACCCCCCTCCGCTCGAGGTTGGCTGTCCGTCACACCACGCTAACGCCTATTGGTTGAGGTGGCCGTCGGTCAAAGGAAGACCCGCCCACCTCCCCCACCCATTCGATTGGGCGGGACGGAAGCCGCCTATCCCAATTGATCAATCCCGCTGTCCGTCAGATTTAACCCCACCCCCAACTACCGCTCTTCTCTTCCTATTGGCTGGCAGGCGCCCGCCCTCAATCCGATTGGGTTACGTCTCAAGGAACAGCCCGCCTACCACCATCATTGGACTCCCGCCTCTCTTCATGTCGATTGGTCAACCGCTGGCTGTCAGTCATATGCATTCTCATTGTTCGATGCGCCTGCCCCGGAGCTGATTGGTCTGACACCGCCCTCGTCATGGGACGTCCACTCAGGGGCGGACAGCCTTCCGTCTCCACGGTAACGCCGGCCACCAAGCCCTCTGATTGGCGCAGCGGCCCGTCACTCAGCCTTGAGGGCACAGAGGGTTGCCAGGGTGATGTGTGGGGGCAGGCCGGGTTGCTATGGTGATGGGGGTGGTAGGGGTGGGGGAGGGGGTTGGAGGGCAGGGCAGGGGAGACCCTCCCTCAGGGTAATGGGCTCAGGGTCAGGGGGATGGCTCAGCACGGCCTGACTCAGATGGGGTACAGGGACCCCTTCAAAGCCAGGGTTCTGCAGCCAGGTGGGTATGAGGGGGGGGTGTGGGGAGGGGGAATGATGGGGGTGTGGAGGGGGGTATGAGGGGGGGTGTGGGGAGGGGGAATGATGGGGGTGTGGAGGGGGGTATGAGGGGGGGCGGGGTGTGGAGGGGAAATGAGGGGGGTGTGGAGAGGGGAAATGAGGGGGTATGGAGAGGGGAAATGAGGGGGGTATGGAGAGGGGAAATGAGGGGGGTGTGGAGAGGGGAAATGAGGGAGTATGGAGAGGGGAAATGAGGGGGGTGTGGAGGGGAAATGAGGGGGGGTATGGAGAGGGGAAATGAGGGGGGTATGGAGAGGGGAAATGAGGGGGGTATGGAGAGGGGAAATGAGGGGGGTATGGAGAGGGGAAATGAGGGGGTTATGGAGAGGGGAAATGAGGGGGGTGTGGAAGGGGAAATGAGGGAGTATGAAGAGGGGAAATGAGGGAGTATGGAGAGGGGAAATGAGGGGGGTATGGAGAGGGGAAATGAGGGGGCGTATGGAGAGGGGAAATGAGGGGGGTATGGAGAGGGGAAATGAGGGGGGTATGGAGAGGGGAAATGAGGGGGTTATGGAGAGGGGAAATGAGGGGGGTGTGGAAGGGGAAATGAGGGAGTATGGAGAGGGGAAATGAGGGAGTATGGAGAGGGGAAATGAGGGAATATGGAGAGGGGAAATGAGGGGGGTATGGAGAGGGGAAATGAGGGGGCGTATGGAGAGGGGAAATGAGGGGGGTATGGAGAGGGGAAATGAGGGAATGGAGAGGGGAATGGAGGGGTGAATGAGTGTATGGAAGGGGGAATGGGGTCTATGGAAGGGATAAATGAGGGGGGTATGGAGGGTTGAATGAGGGGTTTGGAAGGGGAAATGAAGGGGTACGGAGGGGTAACGGATGAGGTAATGAGGGGGTAGGGAGGCAGAAATGAGGGGGTATAGAGGGGAGAACGAGGGAGTGTAGAGGGGAGAACGAGGGAGTGTAGAGGGGAGAACGAGGGAGTGTAGAGGGGAGAACGAGGGAGTGTAGAGGGGAGAACGAGGGAGTGTAGAGGGGAGAACGAGGGAGTGTAGAGGGGAGAACGAGGGAGTGTAGGGGGGAGAACGAGGGAGTGTAGGGGGGAGAACGAGGGAGTGTAGAGGGGAGAACGAGGGAGTGTAGAGGGGAGAACGAGGGAGTGTAGAGGGGAGAACGAGGGAGTGTAGAGGGGAGAACGAGGGAGTGTAGAGGGGAGAACGAGGGAGTGTAGAGGGGAGAACGAGGGAGTGTGGAGGGGAGAACGAGGGAGTGTGGAGGGGAGAACGAGGGAGTGTGGAGGGGAGAACGAGGGAGTGTGGAGGGGAGAACGAGGGAGTGTGGAGGGGAGAACGAGGGAGTGTAGGGGGGAGAACGAGGGAGTGTAGGGGGGAGAACGAGGGAGTGTAGGGGGAGAACGAGGGAGTGTAGGGGGAGAACGAGGGAGTGTAGGGGGAGAACGAGGGAGTGTAGGGGGAGAACGAGGGAGTGTAGGGGGGAGAACGAGGGAGTGTAGAGGGAGAACGGAGTGTAGAGGGAGAACGAGGGAGTGTAGAGGGGAGAACGAGGGAGTGTAGAGGGGAGAACGAGGGAGTGTAGAGGGGAGAACGAGGGAGTGTAGAGGGGAGAACGAGGGAGTGTAGGGGGAGAACGAGGGAGTGTAGGGGGAGAACGAGGGAGTGTAGGGTGGAGAACGAGGGAGTGTGGAGGGGAGAACGAGGGAGTGTGGAGGGGAGAACGAGGGAGTGTGGAGGGGAGAACGAGGGAGTGTGGAGGGAGAACGAGGGAGTGTGGAGGGGAGAACGAGGGAGTGTAGAGGGGAGAACGAGGGAGTGTAGAGGGGAGAATGAGTGGGTATGGAGGCGGGAATGGGGGTATATGGAGGTGGAAATCGGGGAGTGGGTAAGGGTTAGAGGGGCTATGGTGTGGAGAGGGGGACGGGAGTATGGAGAGGGGAACGGGGTGGTAATGGGAAGCCGAGTATGGGGTGGAAAATGGGTATGGAGTGGGGAGAGGGTGGGGAACGGAGGGGGTGATGGGAGAAAGTGGAGAATGGGTGGAGAGTAGGGAATGTGGAAGGAATGGGCGGTAGGGGGTAGAGGGATATGTTGGGGGGAATGGGTGGATGAGGGCCTAGGGAAGACCTATTGGAGAAGAGAACAATGGAGGGTGTGTGGGGAGATAGGGTTATGGAGAGATTTGGGGGTGAATGGGGAAAGCACAGACCCCCTCAGCACTGACCTGCCCCCCCTCAGCACTGACCTGCCCCCCTCAGCACTGACCCTCCAACACCGCGTCGCTCCCTCGGCGCTGACCCTCCGACAGTGCGGCGTTCCCTCAGCGCTGACCCTCCAACTGCGCTCCCTCAGTGCTGACCCTCCGACAGTTCGGCACTCCCTCAGCACTGACCGTCCGACAGCGCAACACTTCCTCAGCGCTGTCCCTCCGACAGTGCGTGGCTCCCTCGGCGCTGACCCTCCGACAGTGCGGCGCTCCCTCAGCACTGACCCTCCGACAGTGCGGCGCTCCCTCAGCACTGACCCTCCGACAGTGCGGCGCTCCCTCAGCACTGACCCTCCGACAGTGTGGCGCTCCCTCAGCACTGACCCTCCCACAGTGCGGCGCTCCCTCAGCACTGACCCTCCGACAGCACGGCGCTCCCTCAGCGCTGACCCTCCGACAGCGCTGCGCTCCCTCAGCGCTGACCCTCCGACAGTGCGGCGCTCCCTCAGCGCTGACCCTCCGACAGTGCGGCGCTCCCCCTCCGACAGTGCGGCGCTCCCTCAGCACTGACCCTCCGACAGCGCGGCGCTCCCTCAGCACTGACTCTCTGACAGCACGGCGCTCCCTCAGCACTGACCCTCCGACAGCGCGGCGCTCCCTCAGCGCTGACCCTCCGACAGCGCGGCGCTCCCTCAGCGCTGACCCTCCGACAGTGCGGCGCTCCCTCAGCACTGACCCTCCGACAGCGCGGCGCTCCCTCAGCGCTGACCCTCCGACAGTGCGGCGCTCCCTCAGCGCTGACCCTCCGACAGCTCGATAAGCTCCTTTGTCCCTTTGTGAATAGCAGAAACAGTCGAGAGCCAGGATGGAGAAATGTCAAGAGAGGAGTGCCAGGTGCATGGTGAACCAATGCTTCGACTTCTGCCCGATGCATCGAACCCATACCTCCGAACAGAACAGGAATGCTTGGGTAAGGTTCTCTACCCTCCTGCCTTCTGAAACAATTCTTATGGACCTTCGGGGCGCTCTCTTCCCCGCTAGAGCAACATGGCTTTTGTTGGAACAGAAAACTAATCGTGCCTCACAAGTGAAGATCTCCTGGTTCCCATCCCTGTGGCATTGCCGTGTTCGTTCTGAGACCCAGGTTACTTCCATTTGGAAGAATTCCCTTCCTTGGCCCTGTTCTCCCCCTCTCGCTCCTCCAACCAGGAGGGTAGATAAGGGAGAACCAGTAGATGTGGTGTATTGGGATTTTCAGAACGCTTTTGATAGAGCCCCACACCAGAGGTTAGTGTGTGAAATTAAAGCACATGGGCTTGGGGGTGATATGTTGGCACGGATTGAGAAGGGAATTCCAAAACTCGAGGCCCAGGCAGCTGAAGCCTTCTTGTATTTGGTCCCCGCTCAAACTCCGAGCCAGTTCACGACCTTCCAACTCCATTCCTCTCCCTGGCAATCGTCTGAGGTTCAGCCAGTCCCACTCACAACCTCGGTGTCGCACTTGACCCCGAGACGAGGTTCTGACCTTCATGTTCCCGCCATTACTGAAACCGCCTCTGTGACACTGTCCGACATTCCCCCATCTCAGCTCCCGTCCGTGCCTGCGTTACCTCCGGACTCGACTGGCTGCTCTCCCACGTTCTACCCTCAGCAAATTGGAAGTCATCCAAAACTCTTGCCGCCCATGTCCGAGTCCTGGTCACCGATCACCCCTGTGCTTGCTGACCCACGCTGACTCACGCTGACCCACGCTGACTCACGGGTCAAGCAACACCTTGAGTTTAAAATAATCATCCTTATTTATAAATCCTCGCCCCTCCCTCTCTCTGTAACATCCTCCAGTCCCCTACAACCCTCCCTCTCTCTGTAACCTCCTCCAGACCCTACAACTTTCCCTATCTCAGTAACCTCCTCCAGTCTCTACAACCCTCCCTATCTCTGTAACCTCCTCCGGCCCCTACACCCTCCCTATCTCTGTAACCTCCTCCAGCCCCGACAACCCTCCCTATCTCTGTAACCTCCTCCAGCCCCTACAACCCTCCCTATCTCTGTAACCTCCCCCAGCACATCAACCCCTCCCTATCTCTGTAACCTCCTCCAGCCCCTACAACCCTCCCTATCTCTGTAACCTCCTCCAGCCCCTACAACCCTCCCTATCTCTGTAACCTCCTGCAGCCCCCTACACCCCTCCCTATCTCTGTAACCTCCTCCAGCCCCTACAACCCTCCCTATCTCTGTAACCTCCTGCAGCCCCCTACAACCTTCCCTATCTCTGTAACCTCCTCCAGCACCTACAATCCTCCCTATCTCTGTAACCTCCTCCAGCCCCTACAACCCTCCCTATCTCTGTAACCTCCTCCAGCCCCTACAACCCTCCCTATCTCTGTAACCTCCTCCAGATCCTACACCCCTCCCTATCTCTGTAACCTCCTCCAGCCCCTACAACCCTCCCTATCTCTGTAACCTCCTCCAGCCCCTACAACCCTCCCTATCTCTGTAACCTCCTCCAGCCCCTACAACCCTCCCTATCTCTGTAACCTCCTCCAGCCCCTACAACCCTCCCTATCTCTGTAACCTCCTCCAGCCCCCTACAACCCTCCCTATCTCTGTAACCTCCTCCAGCCCCTACACCCCTCCCTATCTCTGTAACCTCCTCCAGCCCCTATAACCCTCCGAGATCTCTGCGTTCCTCCAATTCCAGCCTCTCGCCCATCCCCACCTCCCCGATTCCCATCGCTCCACCATCGGCGGCCGTGCCTTCAGCTGCCTGCGGGGGGCCCCGAGCTCTGGAATCCCCTCCCTAAACCTCCCTCTCTACTCACTCGCCCACTCACCCTCTTGGCTGCCGGCCCTCTAATATCTCCTCACGGGGCGCGGGGGGCCAGGTTTGGTGTTCTAAATGCTCGGGCGGAGCGCTTTGGGAGGTCTGAGCGTGTGGAGGGCTGCTATGTGAATGCAGTTTGGTTCTTGTTGCTGCAGAGGACATGTACTTCGGGAGACGGCCTGCCATATGCGATGCCAGTACGCCGTTGGAGAGCATGCCCTATCACAACAAGAGTGTGGAGCAGTACACTCACATGAAGATGCTGGGCCAGCTGCCGAAAGGTGAGGCAAACCTGCCCTGCGCTCAGCGCCTTCCCCTCTCTGCGCTGTCCCGTCCACCGCCAGGGTGGGCCACAGGCTAACAGGGCACGCTCCTTCACCGACAGAGACAGCTCAAGAGGCCATTCGGCTCCTCCTGCCTGTGCTGGGTCTGGGAGCGTCGCCCGATTCAGGCCACCTCCCCGGCTCTCTCCGCCACACCCTGTGATAATTCCCCTTCCGGCCCTGCCCAGATTCTCTGTTTCCGACGTAAACTGTTCAGGCAGCGCGTTCCAGATCACGCCAACTCGCCCCATCGCAAACGATTCTTCCCTCAACGCGCTCTGGTTCGTTTGCCAATCACCTTAAACATAATGGTCAGTGCCGAGGGAGCGCTGCACTGTCGGAGAGTCAGTGCTGAGGGAGAGCCGCACTGTTGGAGGGTCAGTGCTGAGGGAGCCCTGCACTGTCGGAGGGTCAGTGCTGAGGGAGCGCCGCACTGTCGGAGGGTCAGTGCCGAGGGCGCGCCGCACTGTCGGAGGGTCAGTGCTGAGGGAGAGCCGCACTGTTGGAGGGTCAGCGCTGAGGGAGCGCCACACTGTCGGAGGGTCAGTGCCGAGGGAGCGCCGCACTTTTGGAGGGTCAGCGCTGAGGGAGCGCCGCACTGTCGGAGGGTCAGCACTGAGGGAGCGCCGCACTGTCGGAGGGTCAGCACTGAGGGAGCGCCGCACTGTCGGAGGGTCAGTGCTGAGGGAGCGCCGCACTGTCGGAGGGTCAGCGCTGAGGGAGCGCCGCACTGTCGGAGGGTCAGCGCTGAGGGAGCGCCGCACTGTCGGAGGGTCAGCACTGAGGGAGCACCGCACTGTCGGAGGGTCAGTGCTGAGGGAGTGCCGCAGTGTCGGAGGGTCAGTGCTGAGGGAGTGCCGCAGTGTCGGAGGGTCAGCGCTGATGGAGCGCCGCACTGTCGGAGGGTCAGTGCTGAGGGAGCGCCGCACTGTCGGAGGGTCAGCGCTGAGGGAGCGCCGCACTGTCGGAGGGTCAGTGCTGAGGGAGCGCCGCACTGTGTAATGATCAGCAAGAGCCCGTGGTGAGCAGATAGTTTTTAAGAAGCTGAGCTATAGCCCAGGTCCTGGGAAACTTTCCCTCCCCTCATTTACTCACCGTGTGGATTAATATCCGTCTGCTTGCAGCTCCTAACATGATGTATCGGGTGCCCTTGACCACGGGTCAGCAGTATGGGTGGTGGCTGCCCCGGGACCCCAACGAGAGACTGGAAAAGTCCGAGCCCTGGACCAGCGTTGTCCGTTATCCACTAGCTAACAGCGAGATGACACGGTGAGTGCGGTGATCCCCAGGTTTCCCCCCTGTTCTGCCCTCTGATTAACATGGGAGGCAGGAGGAGCGAGAGACATTGAGCTATACAGCACAGAAACAGGGAGCGAGTCCCACCTTCTGCCCGCTCCCCGTGGGAGCGAGTCCCACATTCTCCCCCACTCCCCGCGGGAGCGAGTCCCACATTCTCCCCCACTCCCCGTGGGAGCGAGTCCCACATTCTCCCCCACTCCCCGTGGGAGCGAGTCCCACATTCTCCCCCACTCCCCGCGGGAGCGAGTCCCACATTCTCCCCCACTCCCCGTGGGAGCGAGTCCCACATTCTCCCCGCTCCCCGTGGGAGCGAGTCCCACATTCTCCCCCACTCCCCGTGGGAGCGAGTCCCACATTCTCCCCACTCCCCGTGGGAGCGAGTCCCACATTCTCCCTGTGGGAGCGAGTCCCACATTCTCCCCCACTCCCCGTGGGAGCGAGTCCCACATTCTCCCCGTGGGAGCGAGTCCCACATTCTCCCCGTGGGAGCGAGTCCCACACTCTCCCCGTGGGAGCGAGTCCCACATTCTCCCCGTTCCCTGTGGGAGCGAGTCCCACCTTCTCCCCGTTCCCTGTGGGAGCGAGTCCCACATTCTCCCCGTGGGAGCGAGTCCCACATTCTCCCCACTCCCCGTGGGAGCGAGTCCCACATTCTCCCCCACTCCCCGTGGGAGCGAGTCCCACATTCTCCCCCGCTCCCCGTGGGAGCGAGTCCCACATTCTCCCCCACTCCCCGTGGGAGCGAGTCCCACATTCTCCCCGCTCCCCATGGGAGCAAGTCCCACATTCTCCCCGCTCCTCGTGGGAGCGAGTCCCACATTCTCCGCGCTCCCCGTGGGAGCGAGTCCCACATTCTCCCCCACTCCCCGTGGGAGCGAGTCCCACATTCTCCCCCTAATTCTGGTCTCCTCCATGTCTACCCGCCCCTCTCCCACCACCCCAACCACAACAAGCAGAAACATCTACCCCACAGAGACCCCTTCGTAACTTTAAGGATCTGTATCAGGTCACCCCTTAGAAAGTGCCCCAGCCTGTGGAGTCATAACTGAGAGTTACAACCTTTCAGATTTTTGAACCTTCTCTCGTACCTCTATGACCTTTTTATAATACCAGAAATGTGCACAGTGCTCCAAGTGTGGTCTAACCCAGGGATACGGAGACCGGAACTGTGCACAGTGCTCCAAGTGTGGTCTAACCCAGGGATACGGAGACCGGAACTGTGCACAGTGCTCCAAGTGTGGTCTAACCCAGGGATACAGAGACCGGAACTGTGCACAGTGCTCCGAGTGTGGACTAACCCAGGGATACGGAGACCGGAACTGTGCACAGTGCTCCGAGTGCGGTCTAACCCAGGGATATGGAGACCAGAACTGTGCACAGTGCTCCGAGTGCGGTCTAACCCAGGGATATGGAGACCAGAACTGTGCACAGTGCTCCGAGTGCGGTCTAACCCAGGGATACGGAGACCGAAACTGTGCACAGTGCTCCGAGTGTGGTCTAACCCAGGGATACGGAGACCGGAACTGTGCACAGTGCTCCGAGTGTGGTCTAACCCAGGGATACGGAGACCGAAACTGTGCACAGTGCTCCGAGTGTGGTCTAACCCAGGGATACGGAGACCGGAACTGTGCACAGTGCTCCGAGTGTGGTCTAACCCAGGGATACGGAGACCGGAACTGTGCACAGTGCTCCCAGTGTGGTCTAACCCAGGGATACGGAGACCGGAATTGTGCACAGTGCTCCAAGTGTGGGAGACGGAGACCGGAACTGTGCACAGTGCTCCGAGTGTGGGAGACGGAGACCGGAACTGTGCACAGTGCTCCGAGTGTGGGAGACGGAGACCGGAACTGTGCACAGTGCTCCGAGTGTGGGAGACGGAGACCGGAACTGTGCACAGCGCTCCGAGTGTGGGAGACGGAGACCGGAACTGTGCACAGCGCTCCGTGTGTGGGATATGGAGACAGTGCCTGTACACAGCGCGCCCGATTTTCAGTAAAATGTTAAAGAGTTGGTAGTGGAACGGGGTTGGTTGGGGGAAGGGGGATTAATGGAAGACGTGGGGAGACTGGGCTAGAGGCTTCCTGACATTGCATGGCACATGATCCTGACTGAACAAGGATGCCTGTGTTACCTCCACAGGTACGTCGACCACATGACACTGACAAACCCCGAGTTCTCGTTATTCTGATCCAGTACGTTCCATCCTGCCCCACCACCCCCACTCTCTTGAGGAGGGATGTCAGTTTGCAGACGCAAGGGCCCCAGATATTCCTCCCTCCCTCCCTCTCCCTTCCTCCCCCCCTCCCTCCCTCCCTCTCCCTTCCTCCCCCCCTCTCTTCCTCCTCCCCTCTCTCCCTCCCAACTTTTATCAGCTGTCGTCAACGTTTCTTCACCTTCCAGCGAGCTGCCTGAAGGAGAGACGTGGGGTGACTGAGGGGAATCAGCATCACAACTAGAGAGCAGAATGAACAGGGCACGTCATGTAAATAATAAATTCTGCAAAAGCACTCGGAATAAAGGGATCATGTTTCACAACGTATAAATCAGAGGAACCCTCAACCCTTTGATAAAACGCTCGCTAGGCCCCCCAGCCGGAGCACCGCGCCCCCAATCCCGGGCCCCTCTAGGAAGGATGTCGAGGGTCTCGGAGAGGGTGCGGAGCGAGATTTACCAGAATGGGAGCCCTGCGGTGGGGAGGATGAGGGGACTTCAGTTCACGTGGAGGGGACTGGAGAAGCTGGGATTGTTCTCCTTAGAGCAGAGAAGGTTAAGGGGAGGGGGGGAGATTGAATCGAGGGGTTCGAAATCACGAAGGGGGGGGGTTTGGGGTAGAGTAGGAGAGGGGGAGACTGTTTCCCAGTGGGCGGGAGGGTCGGTAACCAGAGGGGACACAGATTGAAGAGAATCGGGAACAGAACCAGAGGGTGGGGGTGGGGGGTGGAGGGGAGATGAGGAGAATTATTTTTTATAAACACAGCGAGTTGTTGTGATCTGGAAGGCGCTGCCTGAAAGGGCGGTGGAAGCAGATTCAATAGGAACTTTCAAAAGGGGGGGAATCGGATAAATACCTGGAAGGGGAAAAATTGCAGGGATATGGGGGGAGGGGGTGGAAGAGCCGGGAGGGGGTGGGGGGGAGAGTGGGGAATAATTGAATGGCTCTTTCAAAGGGCCAGCACTGGAACGATGGGCTGAATGGCCTCCTCCTGGGCTGAATCAATCCGTAATTCCAGCAACAGTGTTGGAGAAGCTATAATTAGGGGATGAGGGGCACAGTCACAGGGCTCGGCCATTTCGGACTGAGTCGGGGAGAGATTTCTTCACCCGGAGGGTGGATGAATCTTTGGAATTCTCCACCCCGGTGGATGCCCTGTTGACGAGTATATCCAGGACTGTCGGAGCGATAGGTTTTCGGGGTGCTGAGGGAATCGAGGGATAGGGCGGGGAAAGTGGAGTCGAGATAGGAGATCAGGTGTGATCTTATGGGATGAGGGAAGCAGGCTCAGTGGGCCGAATTGCTGGGGAGAAGGCTGGAGGATGTCCAGTTTCTTACTGTCCTTATAACTTTGATGTCCTTCCTTCTAAAGGACTTTCAAGGATCCAGGCTTGGTCTCATTCATTAGCAGCACAGAGTTTAACATAAAATGGACGATCCTGGATTCACAGC
>NW_027600059.1:0-2500 GCF_964194155.1 Cetorhinus maximus | reverse complement strand
TCCCTCTCTCTCTCTCTCTCTCTCCACCAGCCTGCCCCGCTCTCCCTCTCCCTCTCTCTCTCTCTCTCTCCACCAGCCTGCCCCGCTCTCCCTCTCCCTGCCCTGCTCTCCCTCTCCCTCTCTCTCTCCACCAGCCTGCCCCGCTCTACCTCTCTCTCTATCTCTCCACCAGCCTGCCCCGCTCTCCCTCTCTCTCTCTCTCTCTCTCTCCACCAGCCTGCCCCACTCTCCCTCTCTCTCTCTCTCTCCCCACCCTCCACCCCCTCTCTCTCTCTCTCTCTCTCTCTCCACCAGCCTGCCCCGCTCTACCTCTCTCTCTATCTCTCCACCAGCCTGCCCTGCTCTCCCTCTCTCTCTCTCTCTCTCTCCACCAGCCTGCCCCGCTCTCCCTCTCTCTCTCTCTCTCTCTCTCTCCCCACCCTCCACCCCCTCTCTCCCGCCCCCTCCCCCTCCTCTCTCCCCACCCCCTCCCCCTCCTCTCTCCCCACCCCCCTCCACCTCCTCCCCCTCCTCTCTCCCCACCCCCCTCCCCCTCCTCTCTCCCGGCCCCCTCCCCCTCCTCTCTCCCCGCCCCCTCCCCCTCCTCTCTCCCCGCCCCCTCCACCTCCTCTCTCCCCGCCCCCTCCCCCTCCTCTCTCCCCGCCCCCTCCCCCTCCTCTCTCCCCGCCCCCTCCCCCTCCTCTCTCCCCGCCCCCTCCCCCTCCTCTCTCCCCGCCCCCTCCCCCTCCTCTCTCCCCGCCCCCTCCCCCTCCTCTCTCCCGCCCCCTCCCCCTCCTCTCTCCCGCCCACCTCCACCTCCTCTCTCCCCACCCCCCTCCCCCTCCTCTCTCCCCGCCCCCTCCCCTCCTCTCTCCCCACCCCCCTCCCCCTCCTCTCTCCCCACCCCCCTCCCCACCCCCCTCCCCCTCCTCTCTCCCCATCCCCCTCCCCCTCCTCTCTCCCCACCCCCCTCCCCCTCCTCTCTCCCCACCCCCCTCCACCTCCTCTCTCCCGCTCCCCTCCACCTCCTCTCTCCCGCCCCCTCCCCCTCCTCTCTCCCGCTCCCCTCCACCTCCTCTCTCCCCGCCCCCTCCCCCTCCTCTCTCCCCGCCCCCCTCCACCTCCTCCCCCTCCTCTCTCCCCACCCCCCTCCCCCTCCTCTCTCCCGGCCCCCTCCCCCTCCTCTCTCCCCGCCCCCTCCCCCTCCTCTCTCCCCGCCCCCTCCCCCTCCTCTCTCCCCGCCCCCTCCCCCTCCTCTCCCCCGCCCCTCCCCCTCCTCTCTCCCCGCCCCCTCCACCTCCTCTCTCCCGCCCACCTCCACCTCCTCTCTCCCCGCCCCCCTCCCCTTCCTCTCTCCCCGCCCCCTCCACCTCCTCTCTCCCCGCCCCCTCCACCTCCTCTCTCCCCGCCCCCTCCCCTCCTCTCTCCCCACCCCCTCCCCCTCCTCTCTCCCGGCCCCCTCCCCCTCCTCTCTCCCCCGCCCCCTCCCCCTCCTCTCTCCCCGCCCCCTCCCCTTCCTCTCTCCCACCCCCCCTCCCCACCCCCCTCCCCCTCCTCTCTCTCCCGCCCCCTCCCCTTCCTCTCTCCCCGCCCCCCTCCACCTCCTCTCTCCCCGCCCCCTCCCCCTCCTCTCTCCCCGCCCCCTCCCCTTCCTCTCTCCCGCCCCCTCCACCTCCTCTCTCCCCGCCCCCTCCACCTCCTCTCTCCCCGCCCCCTCCCCTTCCTCTCTCCCCGCCCCCCTCCCCTTCCTCTCTCCCGACCCCCTCCACCTCCTCTCTCCCCGCCCCCCTCCACCTCCTCTCTCCCCGCCCCCTCCCCCTCCCTCTCTCCCCGCCCCCTCCCCCTCCTCTCTCCCCACCCCCCTCCACCTCCTCTCTCCCGCCCCCCTCCACCTCCTCTCTCCCCACCCCCTCCCCCTCCTCTCTCCCGCCCCCTCCCCCTCCTCTCTCCCGCCCCCTCCACCTCCTCTCTCCCGCCCCCTCCACCTCCTCTCTCCCGCCCCCTCCACCTCCTCTCTCCCGCCCCCCTCCACCTCCTCTCTCCCCACCCCCCTCCACCTCCTCTTTCCCCACCCCCTCCACCTCCTCTCTCCCCGCCCCCTCCCCCTCCTCTCTCCCCGCCCCCTCCCCCTCCTCTCTCCCCGCCCCCTCCCCTCCTCTCTCCCCGCCCCCTCCCCCTCCTCTCTCCCGGCCCCCTCCCCCTCCTCTCTCCCCGCCCCCTCCCCTTCCTCTCTCCCCGCCCCCTCCCCCTCCTCTCTCCCCACCCCCTCCACCTCCTCTCTCCCCGCCCCCTCCCCCTCCTCTCTCCCGGCCCCCTCCCCTTCCTCTCTCCCCGCCCCCCTCCCCCTCCTCTCTCCCGCCCCCTCCCCTCCTCTCTCCCCGCCCCCCTCCACCTCCTCTCTCCCGCCCCCCTCCACCTCCTCTCTCCCCATCCCCCTCCACCTCCTCTCTCCCGCCCCCCTCCACCTCCTCTCTCCCGCCCCTCCACCTCCTCTCTCCCCGCCCCCTCCCCCTCCTCTCTC
>NW_027600058.1:5000-10000 GCF_964194155.1 Cetorhinus maximus | reverse complement strand
CACACACTCACACACACCCACACACCCACACACCCACACACTCACTAACACACTCACACCTACTCATACACTCCCACAAACACACTTACACACACATTCTCACACACACACTCTCTCTCACACACTAACACACACACATACGCTCACACACACATATGCTCACACACAATCACACTCACACGCTCACACTCTCATGCTCACACATACATGATCACGCATACACACTCACACACATGCTCCCACACACACACACTGACACTCACACATACATATTCACTTGCTCACACTCTCACGCATATTCACACACTCGCTCACACAAGCACTCGCTCACTCTCACACATTCACTCACACTCACACACTTGCACACACACACATTCACAGACTCACCTACTCACTCACATACTCACACACACACATACATACACACACTCACTGACACACACTCACTCACACATTCTCATGCACACACACACAAATACAATCACACACTCACAGTCACACACACATACTTACACACACAATCACACACACGATCACACACACACTCACTCAGTCACACACACTCTCACACGTACACTCACAACACACACCCATATATGCTCACACACACTCACATTCATACTGACACATTCACACTCAGACGCTCACACTGTCATGCTCAGGCGCACATGATCAGACACACGCTCCCACATGCGCTAACACACGTGCTCACACACGCACTCACACACACGCACACACACACTGACACTCACACACACACATTCACTCGCTCACACTCTAACACACTCTGATACACACATTCCCCCCCACACACAAATACTCACACATGCACTCACACACACACTCTCTTCCACACTGACAGACTCACTTGCACATTCACTCACATTCACACACACCCACACACTCAAAGTTGTACACACACTCGGTCACACACACATACATGCTCACAGACACACACACACTCACGCACTCACACTCATACACACACACTCACACTCACATGCACAGACACACACACAAACTAACACACACACTCACACACACCCACTCTCTCATACTCACACACACACACTCGCTCACACACACACTTGCTCACTCATACACACTCACGCATACACACTCACTCACACACACTCACCACGCATACACACTCACTCACACACACTCACTCTCACACACACTCACTCTCACACACACTCACTCTCACACACTCACTCTCACACACACTCACACACTAACACACTCACACACTCACACACACTCACACACTCACACACTCCCACAAACACACTTACACACACATTCTCACTTATGCACTCTCTCACACACACTAACACACGTACACACACACACACGCTCACACATACACACACTCGCTCACACACACACTTGCTCACACACACTCACTCATACACACTCACACATACACGCTCACTCTCACACACACTCACACACTAACACACTTACACACACATTCTCACTTAAGCACTCACCCACGCACACACACAGATACGCTCACACAAACGTTCACACTCACGCTCACACTCTCATACTTGCACACACATGATCACACACACACATTCACTCGCTCACACTCTCACACACATTCCCACACTCACTCATACTCACACACATTCACTTACACACTCACACTCACAGACTCACTCACACACTCACACACACACCCATGCACACACACTCACACAAACATACACACACTCACTCACACACACACACACACACTCACTCACACACTCATGCACACACATGCAAATACAATCATACACTCACAGTCACACACACTCACACATACACTCACAACACACACACACAGACATATGCTCACACACACACTCATGTTCACGCTCACAAACACACTCACATTCACACTCATGATCACACTCTCACACTCATGCACACATGATCACACACATGCTCACACACGCTCACTCACGCACTAACACTCACACACACACATTCACCTGCTCACACTCTCACGTACTCACACACACACATTCCCAGACACACTCACACAAGCACTCACACACACACTCACTCGCACACATTCACTCACACACACACTCTATTCCACACTCACAGACTCACTTGCACATACACTCACACACACACTCAGTTATACACATACTCAGTCACACACACTTACGCGCTCACAGGCACACATACACACTCACTCACTCAGCCACACACACTCATACACACACACACTCACACTTACACGCACAGACACTCGCACACAAACTAACACACACACACACTCACACATATCACACTTACATATATTCAAACTCATACATACGCTCACTCACTCACACACACACTATCACAGTCTCTCCCAATTTGCTGATGAGGTGAGAGTGTTCCTTTATGTCTTGGATAACCTTCAACTCCTCGAATGTACAGTTGAGAGATTAGCACTGGAGGAGGGGGTGTGAATGGTAGTGTGACACACTGCAAAGGAAGTCTGGGCTCAACAATCGCACTCTTCAGGATGTTGGGTGGAGGCACAGTGGGTGAGATGTAATTAACCCCTCGGGAACCAGGGGTTAGAGAGGGAGATAAGCACCTTCAAGAGGTGTCCAATTCTGGATTCTGTTCTGGGTTGTGTTGAGTTGTATTGAGTTCTCTTGGGTTGCATTGGGTTGTGTTCAGTTATACTGTGTTGTACTGGATTGTGTTGGGTTGTGTTGGATTGTACTGTGTTGTACTGTGTTGTACGGGGCTGTGCTGGGTTTTGTTGGATTGCGTTGGGTTATACTGTGTTGTACAGGGCTGTACTGGGTTGTGTTGGGTTGTATTGTGTTCTCTTGTGTTGTTTTGGGTTATACTGGGTTGTGTTGTACTGGGTTGTGTTGGGTTGTACTGGGTTGTGTTGTACTGGGTTGTGCTGGGTTGGGTTGTACTGGGTTGTGCTGGGTGGTGTTGGGTTGTACTGGGTTAGGTTGTGCTGGGTTGTGTTGTACTGGGTTGTGTTGGGTTGCACTGGGTTGGGTTGTGCTGGGTTGTGTTGTACTGGGTGGTGTTGGGTTGTACTGGGTTGGGTTGTGTTGTACTGGGTTGTGTTGGGTTGTACGGGGTTATGTTGGGTTGTACTGTGTTGTACTGGGTGGTGTTGGGTTGTACTGGGTTGGGTTGTACTGGGTGGTGTTGGGTTGTACTGGGTTGTACTGGGTGGTGTTGGGTTGTACTGGGTTGGGTTGTACTGGGTTGGGTTGGGTTGTACTGGGTGGTGTTGTGTTGTACTGTGTTGTGTTGTACTGGATTGGGTTGTACTGGGTGGTGTTGGGTTGTACTGGGTGGTGTTGGGTTGTACTGGGTTGTGTTGTGCTGGGTTGTGTTGTATTGGGTTGTGCTGGGTTGTACTGGGTTGTACTGGGTGGTGTTGGGTTGTACTGGGCTGTGTTGTGCTGGGTTGGGTTGTACTGGGTTGTGTTGGGTTGTACTGGGTTGTGTTGGGTTGTACTGGGTTGTACTGGGTGGTGTTGGGTTGTACTGGGTTGTACTGGGTGGTGTTGGGTTGTACTGGGTGGTGATGGGTCGTACTGGGTTGTGTTGTACTGGATTGTGTTGTACTGGGTTGTGTTGGGTTGCACTGGGTGGTGTTGGGTTGGGTTGTACTGGGTGGTGTTGTGTTGTATTGGGTTGTGTTATGTTGTACTGGGTTGGGTTGTGTTGTACTGGGTGGTGTTGGGTTTTACTGGGTGGTGTTGGGTTGTGCTGGGTTGTGTTGTACTGGGTTGTACTGGGTGGTGTTGGGTTGTACTGGGTGGTGTTGGGTTGTACTGGGTGGTGTTGGGTTGTACTGGGTGGTGTTGGGTTTTACTGGGTGGTGTTGTGTTGTACTGGGTTGGGTTGTGTTGTACTGGGTGGTGTTGGGTTTTACTGGGTGGTGTTGGGTTGTGCTGGGTTGTGTTGTACTGTGTTGTACTGGGTGGTGTTGGGTTGTACTGGGTGGTGTTGGGTTGTACTGGGTGGTGTTGGGTTGTACTGGGTGGTGTTGGGTTGTACTGGGTGGTGTTGGGTTGTACTGGGTTGTATTGTGCTGGGTTGTGTTGTATTGGGTTGTGTTGGGTTGTACTGGGTTGTACTGGGTGGTGTTGGGTTGTACTGGGTGGTGTTGGGTTGTGCTGGGTTGGGTTGTACTGGGCTGTGCTGTGGGCTGTTGGATTGTACTGGGTTGTACTGGGTGGTGTTGGGTTGTACTGGGTTGTACTGGGTTGTACTGGGCTGTGCTGTGGGGTGCAGGAAGTCCTGCAGGCACAGAGATCCCTCGATGACTCTACCTGCAGGATGTGTCAGCAGCTGCAGAAACCTGGGCTCCGAGCTGCAGAATCTGAGCGGTGGCTGGAGTCAGGGTGATGAGTCCGCGAGGCTGAGGATTACACAGACGGCACATCTAGACGGCGGCTAAGAAGTACGCATCAGAGAGGGGGGTGGGTGACCACCGGAGTGTCTAAGAGAAACAGGCAGGTGGTTCAGGAATCCCCTGAGGCTATCTCCCTCTCTAAGGTGGTGGTGTTCCCCGTGGGTCTGCTGCCCTCGTCCTTCTAGACGGTAGAGGTGGTGGGTTTGGGCGGCGCTGTCGAAGGAGCCCTTGGTGAGTTGCTGCAGTGCATCTTGTAGATGGTACACACACTGCTGCCCCTGTGCGTCGGTGGTGGTGGTGGAGGGAGTGAATGTTGGTGGATGGGGTGCCCCATCGAGCGGGGGCTGCTTTGTCCTGGACGGTGTCGAGCTTCTCGAGTGTTGTGGGAGCCGCACTCATCCAGGCAAGTGGAGAGTGTCCCATCACACTCCTGACTTGTGCCTTGTCGATGGTGGACAGGCTTTGGAGGGGGAGTCAGGAGGTGAGTGACTTTCTGCAGGATTCCCAGCCTCTGACCTGCTCTGGTAGCCACAGTATGTACAGTGGATGTGATATCGTTATAGGGGATTCCACAGCTAGTGGAGCAGACAGGTCTCTCCTCAACAGTAGACATGAC
>NW_027600057.1:0-18818 GCF_964194155.1 Cetorhinus maximus | reverse complement strand
CATACTTGACACCCCCCTTCCCACCCTTGACTCCCCCATTCCCACCCTTGACTCCCCTCTTTCCACCCTTGCCTCCCCCATTCCCACCCTTTTCTCCCCCCTTCCCACCCTTGTCTGCCCCCCTCCCCCATTGACTCCCCCCTTCCCACCCTTTACTCCCCCTTTCCCACCCTTGACTCCCACCTTCCAATCCCTTGACTGCCCCCTTCCCACCCTTGACTCCCCTCTTCCCACCCTTGACTCCCCTCTTCCCACCCTCGACTCCCACCTTCCCACCCTCGACTCCGCCCTTCCGACCCTCGAATCCCCCCTTCCCGCGCTCTACTCCGCCCTTCCCACCCTCGACTCCCCCCTTCCCACCCTCGACTCCCCCCTTCCCAACATCGACTCCAGCCCTTCGCACCCTCCACTCCACCCCTTCCCACCTCGACTCCACCCCTTACCACACTCGATTCCCCCCCTTCCCACCCTCGACTCCCCTGTTCCCACCCTCGACTACCCCCTTCCCACCCTTGACTGCGCCCTTCCCACCCTTGAATCCCCCTTCCCACCCTTGACACACCCCTTCCCACACATGACTACCCCCTTCCCACCCTTGACTCCCCCATTCCCACCCTTGACTACCCCCTTGCCATCCTTGTCTCCCCCCTTCCCACCCTTAACTTTTCCCTTCGATCCCTGGACTCCCCCCTTCCCACCCTTGGCTCCCCCCTTCCCACCCTTGCCTCGGCCCTTTCCAGCCTTGACTCCGCTCTTCCCACCATTGACTCCCCCCTTCCCACCCTTGACTGCCCCCTTCCCAACTTTGAGTACCCCCTTCTCACCCTTGACTCACCCCTTCCCAATCTTGACTCCCCCCTTCGCACCCTTGACTCCCCCTTTCCAACCCTGGTCTCCCCCCTTCCCACCCTTGTCTGCCCCCCTCCCACACTTGACTCACCCCTTCGATACCTGGACTCCCCCCTTCCCACCCTTTACTCCCCCCTTCCCACCCTTGACACCGCCCTTCCCACCCTTGCCTCCCCCATTCCCACCCTTGTCTCCCCCCTTCCCACCCTTGTCTGCCCCCCTCCCACCCTTGACTCACCCCTTCGATCCCTGGACTCCCTCCTTCCCACCCATTACTCCCCCATTCCCTCCCTTGACTCCGCCATTCCCAGCCTTGACTACGCCCTTCCCACCATTGACTCCCCCATCCCAGCCTTGACTCCGCCCTTCCCACCATTGACTCCCCCAATCCCACCCTTGACTCCCCCCTTCTCACCCTTGATTCCCCCCTTCCCACACTTGACTCCCCCCTTCGCACCCTTGACTCCCCCCTTCCCACCCTGGATTCCCCCCTTCCCACCCTCGACACCCCCCTTCCCACCCTCGACTCCCCACTTCCCACCCTCGACTCCCCCCTTCCCTCCCTCGACTCCCCCCTTCCCACACTCGACTCCACCCTGCCCACCCTCGACTCACCCCTGCCCATCCTCGACTCTCTCCCTTCCCACCCTCGACTCCCCCCTTCCCAACCTCCACTCCCCCCTTCCCACCCTTGACTCCTCCATTCCCACCCTTGACTCCCCCCTTCCCACCCTTGACTCCTCCATTCCCACCGTTGACTCCCCCCCTTCCTACCATTGACTCCGCCCTTCCCACCCTTGACTCCCCCCTTCCCACCCTTGAATCCCCCCTTCCAAACCTTAACACCCCCCTTCCCACCCTTGACTCCCTCTTCCCACCCTTGACTCCCTCCTTCCCACCCTTGACTCCCCCCTTCCCACCCTTGACTCCCCCCTTCCCACACTCGACACCCCCTTCCCTCCCTCGAATTCCCCCTTCCCACACTCGACTCCACCCTGCCCAACCTCCACTCCCCCCTTCCCACCCTTGATTCCTCCATTCCCACCCTTGACTCCCCCCCTTCCTACCATTGACTCCGACCTTCCCACCCTTGACTCCCCCCTTCCCACCCTTGAAACCCCCCTTCCAAACCTTAACACTCCCCTTCCCACCCTTGACTCCCTCTTCCCACCCTTGACTCCCCCCTTCCCACCCTTGACTGCCTCCTTCCCACCCTTGACTCTCCACTTCCCACCCTTGAATCCCTTCTTCCCACCCTTTACTCCCCCCTTCCCACCCTTGACTCCCCCATTCACACCCTTGAATCACACCTTCCCACACATGACTCCCCCCTTCCCACCCTTGACTACCCCATTCCCACCCTTGACTCCCCTCTTCCCACCCTTGCCTCCCCCATTCCCACCCTGGTCTCCCCCCTTCCCACCCTTGTCTGCCCCCCTCCCACACTTGACTCCCCCTTTCGATACCTGGACTCCCCCCTTCCCACCCTTTACTCCCCCCTTCCCACCCTTGACTCCGCCCTTCCCAGCCTTGACTCCGCCCTTCCCACCATTGACTCCCCCCTTCCCACCCTTGAACCCCCCCTTCCAAACCTTAACTCCCCCCTTCACACCCTTGACTCCCTCTTCCCACCCTTGACTCCCCCCTTCCCACCCTTGACTGCCCCCTTCCCACCCATTACTCCCCCCTTCCCACATTAACTCCTCCCTACCGACCCTTGACTCCTCCCTTCCCACCCTTGACTCCTCCATTCACACCCTTGAATCACCCCTTCCCACACATGACTCCCCCCTTCCCACCCTTGACTCCCCCATTCCCACCCTTGACTCCCCTCTTCCCACCCTTGCCTCCCCCATTCCCACCCTGGTCTCCCCCCTTCCCACCTTTGTCTGCCCCCCTCCCACACTTGACTCCCCTCTTCGATACCTGGACTCCCCCCTTCCCACCCTTTACTCCCCACTTCCCACACTTGACTCCGCCCTTCCCAGACTTGACTCCGCCCTTCCCACCATTGACTCCCCCATTCTCACCCTTGACTCCACCCTTCCCACACTTGACTCCACCCTTCCCACCCTTTACTCACCCTTGACTCCCCCCTTCCCTACCTTGACTCCCCCCTTCCCACCTTGGACACCCCCCTTCCCAACCTTGACTCCCCCCTTCCCACCCTTGACTCCCCCCTTCCCACCCTGGACTCCACCCTTCCCAACCTTGACTCCCACCTTCCCACCCTTGACTCCCCCCTTCCCAACCTTGAGTCTGCCCTTCCCACCCTTTACTACCCCCTTCCCACCCTTGACTCCCCCTTCCCACCCTTGTCTCCGCCCTCCCACCCTTGACACCCCCTTCCCACCCTAGACTCCCCCCATCCCACCTTTGACTCCCCCCTTCTCATCCTCTACTTTCCCCTTCCCACCCTGGAAACCCCTCTTCCCACACTCGACTCCCCCCTTCCCACCCTCGACTCCCCCCTTCCCACCCTCGACTCCGCCCATCCCACCCTCGACTCCCCCCTTCCCACTCTCGGCTCCCCCTTCCCAACCCCGACACCCCCCTTCCCACCCTCGACTCCCCCCTTCCCACCCTCGACTCCCCCCTTCCCTCCCTCGACTCCCCCTTCTCACCCTCGACTCCACCCTGCCCACCCTCGACTCCCCCCTGCCCATCCTCGACTCTCTCCCTTCCCACCCTCGACTCCCACCTTCCCAACCTCCACTACCCCCTTCCCACCCTTGACTCCTCCATTCCCACCCTTGACTCCCCCCTTCCCACCCTTGACTCCTCCATTCCCACCCTTGACTCCCCCCCTTCCTACCATTGACTCCCCCCTTCCCACCCTGGACTCCCCCTTCCCACCCTCGACTCCCCCCCTTCCCACCCTCGACTCCCCCCTTCCCACCCACGACTCCCACCCTTCCCAACCT
Source organism: Cetorhinus maximus (assembly GCF_964194155.1). Lineage (NCBI taxonomy): Eukaryota > Metazoa > Chordata > Chondrichthyes > Lamniformes > Cetorhinidae > Cetorhinus > Cetorhinus maximus. The sequence continues at coordinate 15,045 of NW_027600057.1, read as the reverse complement.
CGACTCCCCCCTTCCCACCCTTGACTCTGACCTTCCCAGCCTTGACTCCGCCCTTCCAACCATTGACTCCCCCCTTCCCACCCTTGACTACTCCATTCCCACCCTTGACTCCCCCCCTTCCCACCATTGACTCCCCCCTTCCCACCTTTGACTCCCCCCTTCCCACCCTTGTCTATCCCCTTCTCACCCTTGACTGCCCCCTTCCCACCCTTGACTCCCCCCTTCCCACCCTTGAATCCCTTCATCCCACCCTTGAGACACCCCTTCCCACCCTTGACTCCCCCCTTCACACCCTTGAATCACCCCTTCCCATACTTGACACCCCCCTTCCCACCCTTGCATCCCCCATTCCCACCCTTGACTCCCCTCTTTCCATCCTTGCCTCCCCCATTCCCACCCTTTTCTCCCCCCTTCCCACCCTTGTCTGCCCCCCTCCCCCATTGACTCCCCCCTTCGATCCCTGGGCTCCCCCATTCCAACCCTTTACTCCCCCCATCCCACCGTTGACTCCGCCCTTCTCAGCCTTGACTCCGCCCTTCCCACCATTGACTACCCCATTCCCACCCTTGACTACACCCTTCCCACCCTTGTCTGCCCCCCTCCCACCCTTGACTCCCCCCTTCGATCCCTGGACTCCCTCCTTCCCACCCTTTACTCCCCCATTCCCACCCTTGACTCCCCCATTCCCACCCTTGACTCCACCCTTCCCTCCCTTGACTCCGCCCTTCCCAGCCTTGACTACGCCCTTCCCACCATTGACTCCCCCCTTCCCACCCTTGACTCTGCCTTTCCCAGCCTTGACACCCCCCTTCTCACCCTCGACACCCCCCTTCCTACCCTCGACTCCCCCCTTCCCACCCTCGACTCCCCCTTCCCTCCCTCGACTCCACCTTCTCACCCTCGACTCCACCCTGCCCACCCTCGACTCCCATCTGCCCATCCTCGACTCTCTCCCTTCCCACCCTCGACTTCCCCCTTCCCACCCTGGACTCCCCCCTTCCCACCCTTGGCTCCCCCCTTCCCACCCTCGACTCCGCCCATCCCACCCTCGACTCCCCCCTTCCCACTCTCGGCTCCCCTTCCCCCCTTCGACACCCCCCATCCCACCCTCGACTCCCCCCTTCCCACCCTCGACTCCCCCCTTCCCTCCCTCTACTCCCCCTTCTCACCCTCGACTCCACCCTGCCCACCCTCGACTCCCCCCTGCCCATCCTCGACTCTTTCCCTTCCCACCCTTGACTCCCCCCATCCCACCCTCGACTCCCCCCTTCCCAACCTCGACTCCCCCCTTCCCTCCCTCGACTCCCCCTTCTCACCCCCGACTCCACCCTGCCCACCCTCGACTCCCCCCTGCCCATCCTCGACTCTCTCCCTTCCCACCCTTGACTCCTCCCTTCCCACCCTAGACTCCGCCCTTCCCAGCCTTGACTCCGCCCTTCCCACCATTGACTCCCCCCTTCCCACTCTTGAATCCCCCCTTCCAAACCTTAACTCCCCCCTTCCCACCCTTGACTCCCTCTTCCCACCCTTGACACCCCCCTTCCCACCCATGACTGCCCCCTTCCCAGCCTCGACACCCCCCTTCCCACCCTCGACTCCCCCCTTCCCACCCTCGACTCCCCCCTTCCCTCCCTCGACTACCCCATTCCCACACTCGACTCCACCCTGCCCACCCTCGACTCCCCCCTGCCCATCCTCGACTCTCTCCCTTCCCACCCTCGACTCCCCCCTTCCCAACCTCCACTCCCCCCTTCCCACCCTTGACTCCTCCATTCCCACCCTTGACTCCCCCCTTCCCACCCTTGACTCCTCCATTCCCACCCTTGAATCCCCCCCTTCCAACCATTGACTCCCCCCTTCCCACCCTTTACTCCCCCCTTCCCACCCTTGAATACCCCCTTCCAAACCTTAACACCCCCCTTCCCACCCTTGACTCCCTCTTCCCACCCTTGACTCCCTCCTTCCCACCCTTGACTGCCCCCTTCCCACCCTTGACGCCCCCCTTCCCACCCTTGAAACCCTTCTTCCCACCCTTTACTCCCCCCTTCCCACCCTTGACTCCCCCATTCACACCCTTGAATCAACCCTTCCCACACATGACTCCCCCCTTCCCATACTTGACACCCCCCTTCCCACCCTTGACTCCCCCATTCCCACCCTTGACTCCCCTCTTTCCATCCTTGCCTCCCCCATTCACACACTTTTCTCCCCCTTTCCCACCCTTGTCTGCCCCCCTCCCCCATTGACTCCCCCCTTCGATCCCTGGACTCCCCCATTCCAACCCTTTACTCCCCCCTTCCCACCGTTGACTCCGCCCTTCTCAGCCTTGACTCCACCCTTCCCACCATTGACTCCCCCATTCCCACCTTTGACTACACCCTTCCCACCGTAGACTCCCCTGTTCCCACCCTTGCCTCCCCCATTCCCACCCTTGTCTCCCCCCTTCCCACCCTTGTTTGCCCCCCTCCCACCCTTGACTCCCCCCTTCGATCCCTGGACTCCCTCCTTCCCACCCATTACTGCCCCATTCCCACCCATGACTCCGCCCTTCCCAGCCTTGACTACGCCCTTCCCACCATTGACTCCCCCATTCCCACCCTTGACTCCACCCTTCCCTCCCTTGACTCCGCCCTTCCCAGCCTTGACTACGCCCTTCCCACCATTGACTCCCCCCTTCCCACCCTTGACTCTGCCTTTCCCAGCCTTGACTCCCCCCTTCCCACCCTCGACACCCCCCTTCCCACCCTTGACTCCCCCATTCCCACCCTTGACTCCCCTCTTCCCACCCTTGCCTCCCCCATTCCAACCCTGGTCTCCCACCTTCCCACCCTTGTCTGCCCCCCTCCCACACTTGACTCCCCCCTTCGATACCTGGACTCCCCCCTTCCCACCCTTGACTCCCCCCTTCCCACCCTTGACTCCGCCCTTCCCAGCCTTGACTCCGCCCTTCCCACCATTGACTCCCCCCTTCCCACCCTTGACTGCCCCCTTCCCACCCTCGAAACCCCCCTTCCCACCCTCGACTCCCCCCTTCCCACCCTCGACTCCCCCTTCCCTCCCTCGAATACCCCCTTCCCACACTCGACTCCACCCTGCCCACCCTCGACTCACCCTGCCCACCCTCGACTCTCTCCCTTCCCACCCTCGACTCCCCACTTCCCAACCTCCACTCCCCCCTTCCCACCCTTGACTCCTCCATTCCCACCCTTGACTCCCCCCTTCCCACCCTTGACTCCTCCATTCCCACCCTTGACTCCCCCCCTTCCTACCATTGACTCGCCCCTTCCCACCCTTGACTCCCCCCTTCCCACCCTTAAATCCCCCCTTCCAAACCTTAACACCCCCCTTCCCACCCTTGACTCCCTCTTCGCACCCTTGACTCCCTCCTTCCCACCCTTGACTGCCCCCTTCCCACCCTTGACTCCGTCCTTCCCACCCTTGAATCCCATCTTCCCACCCTCGACTCCCCCCTTCCCACCCTCGACTCCCCCCTTCCCTACCTCGACTCCCCCTTCTCACCCTCGACTCCACCCTGCCCACCCTCGACTCCCCCCTGCCCATCCTCGACTCTCTCCCTTCCCACCCTCGACTCCCCCCTTCCCACCCTCGACGCCCCCTTCCCACCCTTGACTCCTCCATTAACACCCATGACTCCACCCTTCCCACCCTTGACTCCTCCATTCCCACCCTTGACTCCACCCCTTACTACCATTGACTCCCCCCTTCCCACCCTGCACTCCCCCTTCCCACCCTCGACTCCACCCTGCCCAACCTCGACTCCCCCCTGCCCATCCTCGACTCTCTCCCTTCCCACCCTCGACTCCCCCCTTCCCAACCTCCACTCCCCCCTTCCCACCCTCGACTCCCCCCTTCCCACCCTCGACTCCCCCCTTCCCACCCTCGACTCCCACCCTTCCCAACATCGACTCCCCCCTTCCAACCCTTGACTCTGACCTTCCCAGCCTTGACTCCGCCCTTCCAACCATTGACTCTCCCCTTCCCACCCTTGACTACTCCATTCCCACCCTTGACTCCCCCCCTTCCTTCCATTGACTCCCCCCTTCCCACCCTTGACTCCCCCCTTCCCACCCTTGACTATCCCCTTCTCACCCTTGACTGCCCCCTTCCCACCCTTGACTCCCCCCTTCCCACACTTGAATCCCTTCATCCCACCCTTGAGACACCCCTTCCCACCCTTGACTCCCCCATTCCCACCCTTGACTCCCCTCTTTCCATCCTTGCCTCCCCCATTCCCACCCTTTTCTCCCCCTTTCCCACCCTTGTCTGCCCCCCTGCCCCATTGACTCCCCCCTTCGATCACTGTACTCCCCCATTCCAACCCTTTACTCCCCCCCTTCCCACCGCTGACTCCGCCCTTCTCAGCCTTGACTCCGCCCTTCCCACCATTGACTCCCCCATTCCCACCCTTGACTACACCCTTCCCACCCTAGACTCCCCTCTTCCCACCCTTGCCTCCCCCATTCCCACCCTTGTCTCCCCCTTTCCCACCCTTGTCTGCCTCCCTCCCACCCTTGGGACCCCCCTTCGATCCCTGGACTCCCTCCTTCCCACCCTTTACTCCCCCATTCCCACCCTTGACTCCGCCCTTCACAGCCTTGACTACGCCCTTCCCACCATTGACTCCACCATTCCCACCCTTGACTCCACCCTTCCCACCCTTGACTCCCCCCTTCCCACCCTTGAATCCCTTCATCCCACCCTTGAGACACCCCTTCCCACCCTTGACTCCCCCCTTCACACCCTTGAATCACCCCTTCCCATACTTGACACCCCCCTTCCCACCCTTGCATCCCCCATTCCCACCCTTGACTCCCCTCTTTCCATCCTTGCCTCCCCCATTCCCACCCTTTTCTCCCCCCTTCCCACCCTTGTCTGCCCCCCTCCCCCATTGACTCCCCCCTTCGATCCCTGGGCTCCCCCATTCCAACCCTTTACTCCCCCCATCCCACCGTTGACTCCGCCCTTCTCAGCCTTGACTCCGCCCTTCCCACCATTGACTACCCCATTCCCACCCTTGACTACACCCTTCCCACCCTTGTCTGCCCCCCTCCCACCCTTGACTCCCCCTTCGATCCCTGGACTCCCTCCTTCCCACCCTTTACTCCCCCATTCCCACCCTTGACTCCCCCATTCCCACCCTTGACTCCACCCTTCCCTCCCTTGACTCCGCCCTTCCCAGCCTTGACTACGCCCTTCCCACCATTGACTCCCCCCTTCCCACCCTTGACTCTGCCTTTCCCAGCCTTGACACCCCCCTTCTCACCCTCGACACCCCCCTTCCTACCCTCGACTCCCCCCTTCCCACCCTCGACTCCCCCTTCCCTCCCTCGACTCCACCTTCTCACCCTCGACTCCACCCTGCCCACCCTCGACTCCCATCTGCCCATCCTCGACTCTCTCCCTTCCCACCCTCGACTTCCCCCTTCCCACCCTGGACTCCCCCCTTCCCACCCTCGGCTCCCCCCTTCCCACCCTCGACTCCGCCCATCCCACCCTCGACTCCCCCCTTCCCACTCTCGGCTCCCCTTCCCCCCTTCGACACCCCCCATCCCACCCTCGACTCCCCCCTTCCCACCCTCGACTCCCCCCTTCCCTCCCTCTACTCCCCCTTCTCACCCTCGACTCCACCCTGCCCACCCTCGACTCCCCCCTGCCCATCCTCGACTCTCTCCCTTCCCACCCTTGACTCCCCCCATCCCACCCTCGACTCCCCCCTTCCCAACCTCGACTCCCCCCTTCCCTCCCTCGACTCCCCCTTCTCACCCCCGACTCCACCCTGCCCACCCTCGACTCCCCCCTGCCCATCCTCGACTCTCTCCCTTCCCACCCTTGACTCCTCCCTTCCCACCCTAGACTCCGCCCTTCCCAGCCTTGACTCCGCCCTTCCCACCATTGACTCCCCCCTTCCCACTCTTGAATCCCCCCTTCCAAACCTTAACTCCCCCCTTCCCACCCTTGACTCCCTCTTCCCACCCTTGACACCCCCCTTCCCACCCATCTGCCCCCTTCCCAGCCTCGACACCCCCCTTCCCACCCTCGACTCCCCCCTTCCCACCCTCGACTCCCCCCTTCCCTCCCTCGACTACCCCATTCCCACACTCGACTCCACCCTGCCCACCCTCGACTCCCCCCTGCCCATCCTCGACTCTCTCCCTTCCCACCCTCGACTCCCCCCTTCCCAACCTCCACTCCCCCCTTCCCACCCTTGACTCCTCCATTCCCACCCTTGACTCCCCCCTTCCCACCCTTGACTCCTCCATTCCCACCCTTGAATCCCCCCCTTCCAACCATTGACTCCCCCCTTCCCACCCTTTACTCCCCCCTTCCCACCCTTGAATACCCCCTTCCAAACCTTAACACCCCCCTTCCCACCCTTGACTCCCTCTTCCCACCCTTGACTCCCTCCTTCCCACCCTTGACTGCCCCCTTCCCACCCTTGACGCCCCCCTTCCCACCCTTGAAACCCTTCTTCCCACCCTTTACTCCCCCCTTCCCACCCTTGACTCCCCCATTCACACCCTTGAATCAACCCTTCCCACACATGACTCCCCCCTTCCACCCTTGACTCCCCCATTCCCACCCTTGACTCCCCTCTTCCCACCCTTGCCTCCCCCATTCCCACCCTGGTCTCCCCCCTTCCCACCCTTGTCTGCCCCCCTCCCACACTTGACTCCCCCCTTCGATACCTGGACTCCCCCCTTCCCACCCTTTACTCCCCCCTTCCCACCCTTGACTCCGCCCTTCCCAGACTTGACTCCGCCCTTCCCACCATTGACTCCCCCCTTCCCACCCTTGAACCCCCCCTTCCAAACCTTAACTCCCCACTTCCCACCCTCGACTGCCCCCTTCCCACCCATTACTCCCCCCTTCCCTAATTTACTCCTCCCTACCAACCCTTGACTCCTCCCTTCCCACCTTTGACCCTAACCCTAACACTTCCCACCTTTGACTCCCCCCTTCCCACCTTTGACTCCCCCCTTCCAACTCTTGACACCACCCTTCCCACACTTGACTCCCCCTTCCCACCCTTTACTCCCCCCTTCCCACCCTTGACTAACCCCTTCCCACCCTTGACTTACCCCTTCCCACCCTTGACAACCACTTCCCACCCTTGAGTACCCCCCGCCCACCCTTGACACCCCCTCCTTCCCACCCATGAATCACCCCTTCCCACCCTTGACTCCCCCATTCCCACCCTTGACTCCCCCCTTCCCACCCTTGACTCCTCCCTTCCCACACTTGTCTCCCCCCTTCCCAACCTTTACTCCCCCTTTCCCACCCTTGACTCCCACCTTCCAATCCCTTGACTGCCCCCTTCCCACCCTTGACTCCCCTCTTCCCACCCTTGACTCCCCCCTTCCCACCCTCGACTCCCACCTTCCCAGCCTCGACTCCGCCCTTCCGACCCTCGACTCCCCCCTTCCCGCGCTCTACTCCGCCCTTCCCACCCTCGACTCCCCCCTTCCCACCCTCGACTACCTCCTTCCCAACATCGACACCACCCCTTCGCACCCTCCACTCCACCCCTTCCCACCTCGACTCCACCCCTTACCACACTCTATTCCCCCCCTTCCCACCCTCGACTCCCCCCTTCCCACCCTCGACTACCCCCTTCCCACCCTTGCATCCCCCCTTCCCACTCTTGACACACCCCTTCCCTCCCTTGACTCCCCCCTTCCCACACTTGACTCCCCCCTTCCCACCCTTGACTACCCCCTTCCCACCCTCGACTACCCCCTTCCCACCCTTGCATCCCCCCTTCCCTCCCTTGACTCCCCCCTTCCCACCATTGAATCCCCCCTTCCCACCCTTGACACCCCCCTTCCCACACATGACTACCCCCTTCCCACCCTTGACTCCCCCATTCCCACCCTTGACTATCCCCTTGCCACCCTTGTCTCCCCCCTTCCCACCCTTGACTTTTCCCTTCGATCCCTGGACTCCCCCCTTCCCACCCTTGGCTCCCTCCTTCCCACCCTTGCCTCCGGCCTTCCCAGCCTTGACTCCGCTCTTCCCACCATTGACTCCCCCCTTCCCTCCCTTGACTCCCACCTTCCCACCATTAACTCGCACTTTCCCACCCTTGACTGCCCCCTTCCCAACTTTGAGTCCCCCCTTCTCACCCTTGACTCCCCCCTTCCCACACTTGACTCCCCCCTTCGCACCCTTGACTCCCACCTTCCAATCCCTTGACTGCCCCCTTCCCACCCTTGACTCCCCTCTTCCCACCCTTGACTCCCCCCTTCCCACCCTCGACTCCCACCTTCCCAGCCTCGACTCCGCCCTTCCGACCCTCGACTCCCCCCTTCCCGCGCTCTACTCCGCCCTTCCCACCCTCGACTCCCCCCTTCCCACCCTCGACTACCTCCTTACCAACATCGACACCACCCCTTCGCACCCTCCACTCCACCCCTTCCCACCTCGACTCCACCCCTTACCACACTCGATTCCCCCCCTTCCCACCCTCGACTCCCCCCTTCCCACCCTCGACTACCCCCTTCCCACCCTTGCATCCCCCCTTCCCACTCTTGACACACCCCTTCCCTCCCTTGACTCCCACCTTCCCACACTTGACTCCCCCCTTCCCACCCTTGACTACCCCCTTCCCACCCTCGACTACCCCCTTCCCACCCTTGCATCCCCCCTTCCCTCCCTTGACTCCCCCCTTCCCACCATTGAATCCCCCCTTCCCACCCTTGACACCCCCCTTCCCACACATGACTACCCCCTTCCCACCCTTGACTCCCCCATTCCCACCCTTGACTACCCCCTTGCCACCCTTGTCTCCCCCCTTCCCACCCTTGACTTTCCCCTTCGATCCCTGGACTCCCCCTTTCCCACCCTTGGCTCCCTCCTTCCCACCCTTGCCTCCGCCCTTCCCAGCCTTGACTCCGCTCTTCCCACCATTGACTCCCCCCTTCCCTCCCTTGACTCTCACCTTCCCACCATTAACTCGCACTTTCCCACCCTTGACTGCCCCCTTCCCAACTTTGAGTCCCCCCTTCTCACCCTTGACTCCCCCCTTCCCACACTTGACTCCCCCCTTCGCACCCTTGACTCCCCCCTTCCCACCCTGGACTACCCTTTCCAACCCTCGACTCCCCCCTTCCCAAACTCGACTCCCCCATTCCCACCCACGACTCCCACCCTTCCCAACCTCGACTCGTCCCTTCCCACCCTTGACTCTGACCTTCCCACCCTTGACTCCTCCCCTTCCTACCATTGACTCCCACCTTTCCACCCTTGACTCCCCCCTTCCCACCTTTGACTATCCCCTTCTCACCCTTGACTGCCCCCTTCCCACCCTTGACTCCCCCCTTCCCACCCTGGAATCCCTTCATCCCACCCTTGAGACACCCCTTCCCACCCTTGACTCGCCCCTTCACACCCTTGAATCACCCCTTCCCATACTTGACAGCCCCCTTCCCACCCTTGACTCCCCCATTCCCACCCTTGAATCCCTTCTTCCCACCCTTGCCTCCCCCATTCCCACCCTTTTCTCCTCCCTTCCCACCCTTGTCTGCCCGCCTCGCACCATTGACTCCCCCCTTCGATCCCTGGACTCCCCCATTCCAACCCTTTACTCCCCCCTTCCCACCGTTGACTCCGCCCTTCCCAGCCTTGACTCCGCCCTTCCCAACATTGACTCCCCCATTCCCACCCTTGACTACACCCTTCCCACCATAGACTCCCCTCTTCCCACCCTTGCCTCCCCCATTCCCACACTTGTCTCCCACCTTCCCACTCTTGTCTGCCCCCCACCCACCCTTGACTACCCCCTTCGATCCCTGGACTCCCTCCTTCCCACCCTTTACTCCCCCCTTCCCACCCTTCACTCCGCCCTTCCCAGCCTTGATTCCGCCCTTCCCACCATTGACTCCCCCCTTCCCACCCTTGAACCCCCCCTTCCAAACATTAACTCCCCCCTTCCCACCCTTGACTCCCTCTTCCCACCCTTGACTCCCCCCTTCCCACCCTCGACTGCCCCCTTCCCACCCATTACTCCCCCCTTCCCACATTTACTCCTCCCTACCAACCCTTGACTCCTCCCTTCCCACCCTTGACTCCTCCATTCAGACCTTTGAATCACCCCTTCCCACACATGACTCCCCCCTTCTCACCCTTGACTCCCCCATTGCCACCCTTGACTCCCCTCTTCCCACCCTTGCCTCCCCTATTCCCACCCTTGTCTCCCCCCTTCCCACCCTTGTCTGCCCCCCTCACACACTTGACTCCCCCCTTCGATACCTGGACTCCGCCCTTCCCACCCTTTACTCCCCCCTTCCCACCCTTGACTCCGCCCTTCCCACCATTGACTCCCCCATTCCCACCCTTGACTCCACCCTTCCCACACTTGACTCCCCCGTTCCCACCCTTGACTCCCCCCTTCCCACCCTGGACTACCCTTTCCAACCCTCGACTCCCCCCTTCCCAAACTCGACTCCCCCATTCCCACCCACGACTCCCACCCTTCCCAACCTCGACTCGTCCCTTCCCACCCTTGACTCTGACCTTCCCACCCTTGACTCCTCCCCTTCCTACCATTGACTCCCACCTATCCACCCTTGACTCCCCCCTTCCCACCCTTGACTATCCCCTTCTCACCCTTGACTGCCCCCTTCCCACCCTTGACTCCCCCCTTCCCACCCTGGAATCCCTTCATCCCACCCTTGAGACACCCCTTCCCACCCTTGACTCGCCCCTTCACACCCTTGAATCACCCCTTCCCATACTTGACAGCCCCCTTCCCACACTTGACTCCCCCATTCCCACCCTTGAATCCCCTCTTCCCACCCTTGCCTCCCCCATTCCCACCCTTTTCTCCTCCCTTCCCACCCTTGTCTGCCCGCCTCGCACCATTGACTCCCCCCTTCGATCCCTGGACTCCCCCATTCCAACCCTTTACTCCCCCCTTCCCACCGTTGACTCCGCCCTTCCCAGCCTTGACTCCGCCCTTCCCAACATTGACTCCCCCATTCCCACCCTTGACTACACCCTTCCCACCATAGACTCCCCTCTTCCCACCCTTGCCTCCCCCATTCCCACACTTGTCTCCCACCTTCCCACTCTTGTCTGCCCCCCACCCACCCTTGACTACCCCCTTCGATCCCTGGACTCCCTCCTTCCCACCCTTTACTCCCCCCTTCCCACCCTTCACTCCGCCCTTCCCAGCCTTGATTCCGCCCTTCCCACCATTGACTCCCCCCTTCCCACCTTTGACTCCCCCCTTCCAACTCTTGACACCACCCTTCCCACACTTGACTCCCCCTTCCCACCCTTTACTCCCCCCTTCCCACCCTTGACTAACCCCTTCCCACCCTTGACTTACCCCTTCCCACCCTTGACAACCACTTCCCACCCTTGAGTACCCCCCGCCCACCCTTGACACCCCCTCCTTCCCACCCATGAATCACCCCTTCCCACCCTTGACTCCCCCATTCCCACCCTTGACTCCCCCCTTCCCACCCTTGACTCCTCCCTTCCCACACTTGTCTCCCCCCTTCCCAACCTTTACTCCCCCTTTCCCACCCTTGACTCCCACCTTCCAATCCCTTGACTGCCCCCTTCCCACCCTTGACTCCCCTCTTCCCACCCTTGACTCCCCCCTTCCCACCCTCGACTCCCACCTTCCCAGCCTCGACTCCGCCCTTCCGACCCTCGACTCCCCCCTTCCCGCGCTCTACTCCGCCCTTCCCACCCTCGACTCCCCCCTTCCCACCCTCGACTACCTCCTTCCCAACATCGACACCACCCCTTCGCACCCTCCACTCCACCCCTTCCCACCTCGACTCCACCCCTTACCACACTCTATTCCCCCCCTTCCCACCCTCGACTCCCCCCTTCCCACCCTCGACTACCCCCTTCCCACCCTTGCATCCCCCCTTCCCACTCTTGACACACCCCTTCCCTCCCTTGACTCCCCCCTTCCCACACTTGACTCCCCCCTTCCCACCCTTGACTACCCCCTTCCCACCCTCGACTACCCCCTTCCCACCCTTGCATCCCCCCTTCCCTCCCTTGACTCCCCCCTTCCCACCATTGAATCCCCCCTTCCCACCCTTGACACCCCCCTTCCCACACATGACTACCCCCTTCCCACCCTTGACTCCCCCATTCCCACCCTTGACTATCCCCTTGCCACCCTTGTCTCCCCCCTTCCCACCCTTGACTTTTCCCTTCGATCCCTGGACTCCCCCCTTCCCACCCTTGGCTCCCTCCTTCCCACCCTTGCCTCCGGCCTTCCCAGCCTTGACTCCGCTCTTCCCACCATTGACTCCCCCCTTCCCTCCCTTGACTCCCACCTTCCCACCATTAACTCGCACTTTCCCACCCTTGACTGCCCCCTTCCCAACTTTGAGTCCCCCCTTCTCACCCTTGACTCCCCCCTTCCCACACTTGACTCCCCCCTTCGCACCCTTGACTCCCACCTTCCAATCCCTTGACTGCCCCCTTCCCACCCTTGACTCCCCTCTTCCCACCCTTGACTCCCCCCTTCCCACCCTCGACTCCCACCTTCCCAGCCTCGACTCCGCCCTTCCGACCCTCGACTCCCCCCTTCCCGCGCTCTACTCCGCCCTTCCCACCCTCGACTCCCCCCTTCCCACCCTCGACTACCTCCTTACCAACATCGACACCACCCCTTCGCACCCTCCACTCCACCCCTTCCCACCTCGACTCCACCCCTTACCACACTCGATTCCCCCCCTTCCCACCCTCGACTCCCCCCTTCCCACCCTCGACTACCCCCTTCCCACCCTTGCATCCCCCCTTCCCACTCTTGACACACCCCTTCCCTCCCTTGACTCCCACCTTCCCACACTTGACTCCCCCCTTCCCACCCTTGACTACCCCCTTCCCACCCTCGACTACCCCCTTCCCACCCTTGCATCCCCCCTTCCCTCCCTTGACTCCCCCCTTCCCACCATTGAATCCCCCCTTCCCACCCTTGACACCCCCCTTCCCACACATGACTACCCCCTTCCCACCCTTGACTCCCCCCTTCCCACCCTTGACTTTCCCCTTCGATCCCTGGACTCCCCCTTTCCCACCCTTGGCTCCCTCCTTCCCACCCTTGCCTCCGCCCTTCCCAGCCTTGACTCCGCTCTTCCCACCATTGACTCCCCCCTTCCCTCCCTTGACTCTCACCTTCCCACCATTAACTCGCACTTTCCCACCCTTGACTGCCCCCTTCCCAACTTTGAGTCCCCCCTTCTCACCCTTGACTCCCCCCTTCCCACACTTGACTCCCCCCTTCGCACCCTTGACTCCCCCCTTCCCACCCTGGACTACCCTTTCCAACCCTCGACTCCCCCCTTCCCAAACTCGACTCCCCCATTCCCACCCACGACTCCCACCCTTCCCAACCTCGACTCGTCCCTTCCCACCCTTGACTCTGACCTTCCCACCCTTGACTCCTCCCCTTCCTACCATTGACTCCCACCTTTCCACCCTTGACTCCCCCCTTCCCACCTTTGACTATCCCCTTCTCACCCTTGACTGCCCCCTTCCCACCCTTGACTCCCCCCTTCCCACCCTGGAATCCCTTCATCCCACCCTTGAGACACCCCTTCCCACCCTTGACTCGCCCCTTCACACCCTTGAATCACCCCTTCCCATACTTGACAGCCCCCTTCCCACCCTTGACTCCCCCATTCCCACCCTTGAATCCCTTCTTCCCACCCTTGCCTCCCCCATTCCCACCCTTTTCTCCTCCCTTCCCACCCTTGTCTGCCCGCCTCGCACCATTGACTCCCCCCTTCGATCCCTGGACTCCCCCATTCCAACCCTTTACTCCCCCCTTCCCACCGTTGACTCCGCCCTTCCCAGCCTTGACTCCGCCCTTCCCAACATTGACTCCCCCATTCCCACCCTTGACTACACCCTTCCCACCATAGACTCCCCTCTTCCCACCCTTGCCTCCCCCATTCCCACACTTGTCTCCCACCTTCCCACTCTTGTCTGCCCCCCACCCACCCTTGACTACCCCCTTCGATCCCTGGACTCCCTCCTTCCCACCCTTTACTCCCCCCTTCCCACCCTTCACTCCGCCCTTCCCAGCCTTGATTCCGCCCTTCCCACCATTGACTCCCCCCTTCCCACCCTTGAACCCCCCCTTCCAAACCTTAACTCCCCCCTTCCCACCCTTGACTCCCTCTTCCCACCCTTGACTCCCCCCTTCCCACCCTCGACTGCCCCCTTCCCACCCATTACTCCCCCCTTCCCACATTTACTCCTCCCTACCAACCCTTGACTCCTCCCTTCCCACCCTTGACTCCTCCATTCAGACCTTTGAATCACCCCTTCCCACACATGACTCCCCCCTTCTCACCCTTGACTCCCCCATTGCCACCCTTGACTCCCCTCTTCCCACCCTTGCCTCCCCTATTCCCACCCTTGTCTCCCCCCTTCCCACCCTTGTCTGCCCCCCTCACACACTTGACTCCCCCCTTCGATACCTGGACTCCGCCCTTCCCACCCTTTACTCCCCCCTTCCCACCCTTGACTCCGCCCTTCCCACCATTGACTCCCCCATTCCCACCCTTGACTCCACCCTTCCCACACTTGACTCCCCCGTTCCCACCCTTGACTCCCCCCTTCCCACCCTGGACTACCCTTTCCAACCCTCGACTCCCCCCTTCCCAAACTCGACTCCCCCATTCCCACCCACGACTCCCACCCTTCCCAACCTCGACTCGTCCCTTCCCACCCTTGACTCTGACCTTCCCACCCTTGACTCCTCCCCTTCCTACCATTGACTCCCACCTATCCACCCTTGACTCCCCCCTTCCCACCCTTGACTATCCCCTTCTCACCCTTGACTGCCCCCTTCCCACCCTTGACTCCCCCCTTCCCACCCTGGAATCCCTTCATCCCACCCTTGAGACACCCCTTCCCACCCTTGACTCGCCCCTTCACACCCTTGAATCACCCCTTCCCATACTTGACAGCCCCCTTCCCACACTTGACTCCCCCATTCCCACCCTTGAATCCCCTCTTCCCACCCTTGCCTCCCCCATTCCCACC
>NW_027600056.1:0-18823 GCF_964194155.1 Cetorhinus maximus | reverse complement strand
CGAAACCCCCTCCATCGTTTTAAAGAGCTCGATCAGGTCACCCCCCCTCTCAGCCTCCTCTTTTCTAGAGTAAAATCTCTGAATGTGATCAGTCTCTCCTCACCTGCCGAGGGAGATACTTCCCATGTTCACGCAAGTTCCGGCTTCTCTCGAGCACCTGACTGAAATCACAGAGAAACAGAGTCTCCTATTAAACACGGTGCTGGTGGTGGGGGTGTTAGACAGAGAGAAGCACATGTTATATCAACCAGTTGAACGGTTATTGACCAGGCTGTATTATATTCTCTGGCTATCCTCTCTGAGGGATGTTATAGAGCTCTTTCCCCACCACCCTCCCCAGCCTGGCAGCCGATATCCACCCGGAACCTGCTCTATCTGTTACATTAACCAGATTATGTTCCATTAACCGGTTATTGTTATCGACCAGTTTATATCTCCTGGCTGGTGCCATGCTGCAGGCTTGGAGGCCTTTTTTCTCTCATCCAGTTTAACTATTATTAATCCGGCTATATTAACCAGCTGATTGTCGACCCGTCGTTGTCAATTAATGAGGATAGATTAACCAAGTTAACTTGTCATTATTGACATTAACCTGTCTGAAAGCTGCTCATGTTAACCAGGTTAAGTTAGATTCCCCGAGTTAGATTATGTTAACCAGATTTAGGCAATATTAACCAGGATAGTTTAACTAGGTGTGGTAAACTTGTCGTTATTGACAGACCCTGTCTGAAAGCTGCTCATGTTAACCAGGTTAAGTTAGATTCTGAATTAATTATATTAATCAGATTGAGGTTATATTAACCAGGTTGTGATAAACTTGACATTAACCTGTCTGAAAGCTACTGTTAACCAGGTTAGGTTATATGGACTGGGTTTGCTTCTATTGACCTGGGTGAGTCAAACTGACTGGGTATGATTACAATGACTGGGTTTGGTTATATTAACCAGTTTAGGTTACATTCACCGGGTTAGGTTATAGTCTTTGGCTATATATTACCGGGTTAGATAACATTGACCGGGTTAGGTTATAGTCTTTGGTTATATCAACCGGGTTAGGTTACACTGACCAGATTAGGTTATAGTTTTTAGTTATATTAACGGGGTTATGTTACATTGACCAGGTTAGGTTATAGTCTTTGGTTATATTGACCGGGTTAGGTTATAGTCTTTGGTTATATTAACCGGGTTAGATAACATTGACCGGGTTAGATTATAGTCTTTGGTTATATTAACCGGGTTAGGTTACATTGACCGGGTTAGGTTATAGTCTTTGGTTATATTGACCGGGTTAGGTTATAGTCTTTGGTTATATTAACCGGGTTAGGTTACATTGACCGGGTTAGGTTATAGTCTTTGGTTATATTAAACGGGTTAGATAACATTGACCGGGTTAGGTTATAGTCTTTGGTTATATTAACCGGGTTAGGTTACATTAACCGGGTTAGGTTATATTAACCGGGTTAGGTTATATCAGCCGGTTTGTTTGTATTGACTGGGTTGTTATGAACCGGTTTATTATTAACCTGTCTGAAAGCTGCTCCAGTTCCACTCGCCTCTCCCCCTGTAACAAGCGGCTCAGGTAATGGCGGATCAGCCCCACCGAGAAGCTGATCAGGACAATGGGGAGGACGACCCAGAGGCGGATATTGGAGTCCAGCAGCAGGAGCTCGGCCCCCGGCTTGGCCATCGGACCAGGCAGGGGGGACTAGGCCGCGGGGCCTGGGCCTCGAGTGGCCGGACTAAGCCGCGGGGCCTGGGCCTCGAGTGACGGGACTAGGCCGCGGGGCCTGGGCCTCGAGTGGCCGGACTAGGCCGCGGGGCCTGGGCCTCGAGTGACGGGACTAGGCCGCGGGGCCTGGGCCTCGAGTGGCCGAACTAGGCCGCGGGGCCTGGGCCTCGAGTGACGGGACTAGGCCGCGGGGCCTGGGCCTCGAGTGACGGGACTAGGCCGCGGGGCCTGGGCCTCGAGTGGCCGGACTAGGCCGCAGGGCCTGGACCTTGAGTGACGGGACTAGGCCGCGGGGCCTGGGCCTCGAGTGACGGGACTAGGCCGCGGGGCCTGGGCCTCGAGTGGCCGGACTAGGCCGCAGGGCCTGGACCTTGAGTGACGGGACTAGGTCGCGGGGCCTGGGCCTCGAGTGATGGGACTAGGCCGTGGAGCCTGGGCCTCGGGTGACGGGACTAGGCCGTTGGGCCTGGGCCTCGAGTGACGGGACTAGGTCGTGGAGCCTGGGCCTCGGGTGACGGGACTAGGCCGCGGGGCCTGGGCCTCGAGTGCCGGGACTAGGCCGCGGGGCCTGGGCCTCGAGTGACGGGACTAGGCCGCGGGGCCTGGGCCTCGAGTGGCGGGACTGGGCCTCGAGCGGCTCAAATTCGGCGACCGTTAAAATCCGTTAACATTTTTTAAAAATCCAAATCCTGTCACCCGCGCGACCCCGGAAGTGGATATTTTTTTGTCGACTTTGATTTCCAGCATCGGGGAAATATTTATTTAATTTATTTATTAACTATTTTATTTTTTATTTGATGACGAATTTACTTTTCAAAATTGGATTTTCTCATATTTTCCGCCTTTCTCTTTGGGGTTTTTTCACGGACCAATCAGCTGCTGTTGCCATGCCGGCTTTAGCCAATCAACGTCCGTGTCTCATTTTTTTAAGGCTCTTTTTTCCCTTCATCCAATCGAACCCGCTAATTCAAAAAAAACAGCGATCACGTGCCCTTTCCCCCGCCCCGCCCCGTATCACGCTCTGGGACGCAGATGCCAGCGCCTGCTGGCCAATCGCCTGGCGGGCGGCCATCTCAGATTCAGCCAATCAGAGCCGGGCGTCCGCCGCATCCGGCCCAATCAGAATAGGCGCCCGAACTTTGCCTAATCAGCGTTCCGGGTTCTGGGTCGATGGCCGCGCCCACTCTACCCGGGTCAGCCAATCGGCCCTAGCTCCCCTTTGTGCTTGGCCAATCAGCTGTGCCCGGCATCCCCCAATCAGATGCGAGGTGCTGCCTTGGTTCGCCCAATCCGTTCCCGCTCTGTCTCTCGTCCATGCGCAGTGATGGCTGCGGGAGTGGGGAGGAAGGTTCTAGAATATGAGGCTTTTGTCAATGAGGTTTTAAAGAGAGACCTGCAGTGAGTGGGGGAGGGGGTAAATGGAGGGAAGGAGGGGGGTAGGTGGAGGGAGGGGGTAGGGGTGGAGGGAGGGGGTAGGGGTGGAGGGAGGGTGTAGAGGGAGGGAGGGGGTAGGGGTGGAGGGAGGGTGTAGAGGGAGGGAGAGGGTAGGGGTGGAGGGAGGGTGTAGAGGGAGGGAAGGGGAGTAGGTGGAGGGAGGGGGAGGAGTGAGTGAGGAGGATGTCTGGGGCAGGTGGTCTGGACACTGGCCGAGGTCACATGGCTGCCTGGAGCTCTAGTCACATGGCCGTCTGGAACCGGGTCACATGGCCGTCTGGAACCGGGTCACATGGCCCTCTGGAACTGGGTCACATGGCCGTCTGGAGTACCAGTCACATGGCCGTCTGGGACCGGGTCACATGGCCGTCTGGAGTACCAGTCACATGGCTGCCTGGGACCGGGTCACATGGCCATCTGGAGTACCAGTCACATGACCTTCTAGAGTACCAGTCACATGGGTGTCTGGGACTGGGTCACATGGCCGTCTGGAGTACCAGTCACATGGCCGTCTGGGACTGGGTCACATGGCCGTCTGGAGTTCCGGTCACATGGCCGTCTGGAGTACAGGTCATGTAGCCTGTGACTCCTCTGGCCGGACCTGTTTATTGGCCGTCACTGACCATTCCCTCCCCTGCGCTCCCACACAGCCTGATCCCAAGCGTGGCCACAGCCCCCAGCCCCACACCCGAAGGGGCCCTGGCCTGACTCTGCTATCCCGTGTCTCAGCCCCCCCCCCCACCCCAGGCTGGAGCGCTGCGGGTCAGCGTCCTGGCCGCACGCCTCTGCGCTGGCTTGGCTTCGAGACTCAGATAAGCAGGACGGAGCAGCGCCGGTCAGCCAGCCCAGTCCCAAGCTGAACGAAGGATAACCCCGAGTAACTCTTCACTCACCTCCCTCTCGTCTCGCTGTCCCCACAGGAAAGTTCTGGAACAGCGCGATGAGGTCTACGAGAAGATTGCGCAGTATCTCGAGCTGAAGAATGTCATCGAGCGGCTACAGGTGCGTGCACACACATCCCTGGAACTATTCAACCAGGTGCGAAATGGCCTCCCCTGTACTCAGGACCAACACCTTACACCGTGTCAGGTCTCCCAGCGGGCACTGACTCCCAGGGATGTGTCCCCCTCATGTATTGGCCTCCCTCTGGATTCACGCCCCTGTACCCAACTCACACGTACACGCCCAGGCCGTGGTGCTCAGATATTCAACCTCAGGAGGCGTCACACAATTCCACGGACATCGATTCAGGAACTCAGCAGAGGGAGAAGTAGACAGTGATCAGAGCAGAAAACATTCCTCCCCTCCTATTTGTTGGCTAAAGGGTTGTGAAACCAATGTGGGTAAATGGAGTTAAGAGACAGACCAGCCATGATCTAGTTGAATGGTCGAACAGGCTCGAGAGAGGCTAACTGGCCTCCTGTTCCTGTGTAACAAGCTTGAGAGGGGCTGAATGGCCTCCTCCTGTTCCTGAAGTAACTGTTCCACTGTCGGAGGGTCAGTGCTGAGGGAGCGCCGCACTGTCGGAGGGTCAGTGCTGAGGGAGCACCGCACTGTCGGAGGGTCAGTGCTGAGGGAGCGCCGCACTGTCGGAGGGTCAGTGCTGAGGGAGCGCCGCACTGTCGGAGGGTCAGCGCTGAGGGAGTGCAGGGGGGAGTACTCCCCGGTGTCCTGGGGCCAATATTTATCTCTCAAACACCATCAGCAGAAACAGATTGAAATGGTCGGTGGCCATATAGTCGACTCCTGCCTCTATTTCTTAGATTCTTTGCTTGCCATCACGTTGCTGTTAGTGGGAGCTTGCTGTGCACAAATTGGGTGCTCAGTTCCCTGCATTACAACAGGGGGCGCAACTCAGTAAAAAAAATACCCTTTGTTGTCCGTGAGGGACTTTGGGATGTCCAGAGGTGGTGAAAGTTTCTCACGAAATGTCTTGTGGTTTCACAGGAGTCGGAGAGCAAGGAGCTGAAGACAGAGGTCGACCTGGGCTGTAATTTCTACGTGCAGGCCAGGGTGTGAGTATGCACAAGAGCTGACTGTCCTCCCATCATTGGGGAAAACGGCAGAATAACCGGACACTTGCTGATTCTGGGTTGGTCCCCCTCCCTCCTGGAGCTGCAAGAGTAAAGGTCCCAGTCCCCCCTCCATCCTCCTGAGGATGTGCCATCAGCGTACAGGATCCAATAGGAAAGTGTGTCCGAACTCACACCGAGTCCCCTTCACCCGTCACCCCCCCTGTGCTCGCTGACCCACACTGGCTCCCGGTCCGGAAACACCTCCATTTTCAAATGTCACCCTCGTTTTCAAATCCCTCCTCACCCCCTCCCTATCTCTGTAACCTCCTCCAGCCCCTACAACCCTCCCTATCTCTGTAACCTCCTCCAGCCCCTACACCCCTCCCTATCTCTGTAACCTCCTCCAGCCCCTACACCCCTCCCTATCTCTGTAACCTCCTCCAGCCCCTACACCCCTCCCTATCTCTGTAACCACCTCCAGCCCCTACAACCCTCCCTATCTCTGTAACCTCCTCCAGCCCCTACAAACCTCCCTATCTCTGTAACCTCCTCCAGCCCCTACACCCCTCCCTATCTCTGTAACCTCCTCCAGCCCCTACAACCCTCCCTATCTCTGTAACCTCCTCCAGCCCCTACACCCCTCCCAATCTCTGTAACCTCCTCCAGCCCCTACACCCCTCCCTATCTCTGTAACCTCCTCCAGCCCCTACAAACCTCCCTATCTCTGTAACCTCCTCCAGCCCCTACAACCCTCCCTATCTCTGTAACCTCCTCCAGCCCCTACAACCCCTCCCTATCTCTGTAACCTCCTCCAGTCCCCTACAACCCTCCCTATCTCTGTAACCCTCCTACAACCCTCCGAGATCTCTGCGCTCCTCCAATTCCGGCCTCTTGACCATCCCCCGATTCCCATCGCTCCGCCATTGGCGGCCGGGCCTTCAGCTGCCTGGGAGGGGGCCCTGAGCTCTGGAATTAATGTAACAGGCTCGAGAGGGGCTGAATGGCCTCCTCCTGTTCCTGAGGCATTTACACTGTGATTTGATCCCTTCAGATAGTGCCCTAGCTGTAAACTGGTGTGTATTTGTCCTGGAGTGTCGTACCCTGAGGAATGTCTAACCGAATGTATTTCAGGCCTGACGCCTCGATGATTTTCGTGTCCGTGGGGTATGGATTCTTTGTTGAGCTCACGTTCCCTGAAGCACTGAGCTTTATCGAGAGGAAATCCCTTCAGCTGACTGAGTAAGTTTAACCCGTGACTGCTTCACCAGAACCCCTCGTCAACACCGAGAGCGTCAAACAGGGGCCGAGACCCTGGGCAGCCTTGGCATCAAGGAGAGGGTGGTACTCCACCCCCTCCCACCCTTCACCCTGTGTGTCGGTGGTGGAGGGAGTGAATGTTTGTGGATGGGGTGCCCATCAAGCGGGGCTGCTTTGCCCTGGACGGTGTCGAGCTTCTTGAGTGTTGTGGGAGCCGCACTCATCCAGGCAAACAGAGAGTATTCCATCACACTCCTGACTTGTGCCTTGTAGATGGGGGACAGGCTTTGGGGAGTCAGGAGGTGAGTTACTCTCCGCAGGATTCCCAGCCTCTGACCTGCTCTTGTAGCCACAGTATTTATATGGCTGGGTCCAGTTCAGTTTCTGGTCAATGGTAACCCCCAGGAAGTTGATAGTGGGGGATTCAGTGATGTTAATGCCATTGAATGTCAAGGGGCGATGTTTGGATTCTCTCTTGTTGGAGATGGTCATTGCCTGACACTTGTGAGGCGTGAATGTTACTAGCCACTTGTCAGCCCCAAGCCTGGATATTGTCCAGGTCTTGCTGCATTTGGACATGGACTGCTTCAGTATCTGAGGAGTTGCGAATGGTGCTGAACATTATGCAGTCATCAGCGAACATCCCCACTTCTGACCTTACGATGGAAGGAAGGTCATTGATGAAGCAGCTGAAGATGGTTGGGCCGAGGACACTACCCTGAGGAACTCCTGCAGTGATATCCTGGAGCTGAGATGACTGACCTCCAACAACCACAACCATCTTCCTTTGTGCTGGGTATGACTCTAACCAGTGGAGATTGGCAATGTCATCTTCACTGCCTGAGTGACTCAGTATCACAGGAGGTGGTTCACTTCCTTGCTGAGTCTCTAGAGGCTGGGGCGGGATGTGTCAAGAGAAGGGAGATAGTGAGGGAGCGCACCCCCAGAATGAGACTGGCAGCCCCTGTCTAACTCACGGCTTCACCCTCTCTTCCTAGGTTGGCAGAGAAGCTGTCGAAAGACGCAGCCAAGATTAAGGGCAACATCCGAATGGTGCTGGAGGTGAGCAGTCGCTGAGTGAATCGGGAGGGAAGTAGTGGATGCGAGGGAACAGGGGCAGGAGGGACCAGGGGCAGGAGGGACCAGGGGCAGGAGGGACCGGGGCAGGAGGGACCAGGGGTATGAGGAGTCAGGGGCGTGAGGAGTCAGGGGGAGGAGGGACCAGGGGTATGAGGGACCAGCGGCAGGAGGGACCAGCGGCAGGAGGGACCAGCGGCAGGAGGGACCAGGGGCAGGAGGGACCAGCGGCAGGAGGGACCAAGGGCAGGAGGGACCAGGGGTATGAGGGACCAGGGGTATGAGGGACCAAGGGCAGGAGGGACCAGGGGCAGGAGGGACCAGGGGCAGGAGGGACCAAGGGCAGGAGGGACCAGGGGCAGGAGGGACCAGGGGCAGGGGGGACCAGGGGTATGAGGGACCAGGGGCAGGAGGGACCAGGGGCAGGAGGGACCAGGGGTATGAGGGACCAGGGGTATGAGGGACAAGGGGCAGGAGGGACCAGGGGCCGGAGGGACCAAGGGCAGGAGGGACCAGGGGCTGGAGGGACCAGGGGCCGGAGGGGTCAGGGGTGTGAGGAGTAAGGGGTTCGAGAGGTCTGAGGGACGAGAAGGGGCACAGAAGGTGAGATAGCAGAGCATGGGTTTGTATGTGGGAGTTGGGGTACTCGGGGGTCTCAGGCAGACTTGGGGTGTTCGGTAGTTGGAGGGCTTGGTAAGAGGGGGTCCTCGGAGAGGGTCCCTGGGAGAGTTGAGGTATTCGGGCGGTGGGGTGTGGGTGGGGTGGGGGTGGTCGGTGAGTTGGGGTCCCTGGGTGAGTTGGGGTGTTCGGGCGGTGAGGGTGGGTGGGGGTGGTTGGTGAGTTGGGGTGTTCAGGCAGTGGGGTGTGGGTGGGGGTGGTCGGTGAGTTGGTGTCCCGGGGAGAATTGGGGTGTGGGTGAGGGTGGTTGGTGAGTTGGGGTCCTGAGGAGAGTTGGGGTGTTCGGGCGGTGGGTGTTGGGGTGTGGGTGGGTGGTGAGTTGGGGTCCCGGGGAGAGTTGGGGTGTGGGTGAGGGTGGGTGGTGAGTTGGGGTCCTGGGGAGAGTTGGGGTGTTTGGGCGGTGGGTGTTGGGGTGTGGGTGGGTGGTGAGTTGGGGTCCCTGGGAGAGTTGGGGTGTTCGGGCGATGGGTGTTGGGGTGTGGGTGGGTGGTGAGTTGGGGTGTTCGGGCGGTGGGTGTTGGGGTGTGGGTGGGTGGTGAGTTGGGGTCCCGGGGAGAGTTGGGGTGTTCGGGCGGTGGGGTGTGGGTGGGTGTGGGGTGGGCTGGGGGTGGTCAGTGAGTTGGGGTCCCGGGGAGAGTTGGGGTGTTCGGGCGGTGGGGTGTGGGTGGGTGTGGGTGGGGTGGGGGTGGTCGGTGAGTTGGGGTCCCTGGGTGAGTTGGGGTGTTCGGGCGGTGAGGGTGGGTGGGGGTGGTTGGTGAGTTGGGGTGTTCAGGCAGTGGGGTGTGGGTGGGGGTGGTCGGTGAGTTGGTGTCCCGGGGAGAATTGGGGTGTGGGTGTGGGTGAGGGCGGTTGGTGAGTTGGGGTCCTGGGGAGAGTTGGGGTGTTCGGGCGGTGGGTGTTGGGGTGTGGGTGGGTGGTGAGTTGGGGTCCCGGGGAGAGTTGGGGTGTGGGTGAGGGTGGGTGGTGAGTTGGGGTCCTGGGGAGAGTTGGGGTGTTTGGGCGGTGGGTGTTGGGGTGTGGGTGGGTGGTGAGTTGGGGTCCCTGGGAGAGTTGGGGTGTTCGGGCGGTGGGTGTTGGGGTGTGGGTGGGTGGTGAGTTGGGGTCCCGGGGAGAGTTGGGGTGTTCGGGCGGTGGGTGTTGGGGTGTGGGTGGGTGGTGAGTTGGGGTCCCGGGGAGAGTTGGGGTGTTCGGGCGGTGGGGTGTGGGTGGGTGTGGGGTGGGCTGGGGGTGGTCAGTGAGTTGGGGTCCCGGGGAGAGTTGGGGTGTTCGGGCGGTGGGGTGTGGGTGGGTGGGGGTGTTCGGTGAGTTGGGGTGTTCGGGCGGTGGGGGTGTGGGTGGGTGTGGGGTGGGCTGGGGGTGGTCGGTGAGTTGGGGTCCCGGGGAGAGTTGGGGTGTTCGGGCGGTGGGGTGTGGGTGGGTGTGGGTGGGCTGGGGGTGGTCGGTGAGTTGGGGTCCCGGGGAGAGTTGGGGTGTTCGGGCGGTGGGGTGTGGGTGGGTGTGGGATGGGCTGGGGGTGGTCGGTGAGTTGGGGTCCCAGGGAGAGTTGGGGTGTTGGGTGGGTGGGGGTGGTCGGTGAGTTGGGGTGTTCGGGCGGTGGGTGTTGGGGTGTGGGTGGGTGGGGGTGGTCGGTGAGTTGGGGTCCCGGGGAGAGTTGGGGTGTGGGGTGGGTGGGGGTGGTCGTTGAGTTGAGGTCCCGGGGAGAGTTGGGGTGTGGGTGGGTGTGGGTGGTCGGTGAGTTGGGGTCCCGGGGACAGTTGGGGTGTGGGTGGGTGGGGGTGGTCGGTGAGTTGGGGTCCCGGGGAGAGTTGGGGTGTGGGTGGGTGTGGGTGGTCGGTGAGTTGGGGTCCCGGGGACAGTTGGGGTGTGGGTGGGTGGGGGTGGTCGGTGAGTTGGGGTCCCGGGGAGAGTTGGGGTGTTCGGGCGGTGGGGTGTGGGTGGGTGTGGGGTGGGCTGGGGGTGGTCGGTGAGTTGGGGTCCCGGGGAGAGTTGGGGTGTTGGGTGGGTGGGGGTGGTCGGTGAGTTGGGGTGTTCGGGCGGTGGGTGTTGGGGTGTGGGTGGGTGGGGGTGGTCGGTGAGTTGGGGTCCCGGGGAGAGTTGGGGTGTTGGGTGGATGGGGGTGGTCGGTGAGTTGGGGTGTTCGGGCGGTGGGTGTTGGGGTGTGGGTGGGTGGGGGTGGTCGGTGAGTTGGGGTCCCGGGGAGAGTTGGGGTGTGGGTGGGTGGGGGTGGTTGGTGAGTTGGGGTGTTCGGGCGGTGGGTGTTGGGGTGTGGGTGGGTGGGGGTGGTCGGTGAGTTGGGGTCCCGGGGAGAGTTGGGGTGTGGGTGGGTGGGGGTGGTTGGTGAGTTGGGGTGTTCGGGCGGTGGGTGTTGGGGTGTGGGTGGGTGGGGGTGGTCGGTGAGTTGGGGTCCCGGGGTGAGTTGGGGTGTTCAGGAGTCGGGGTCTCGGAGAGACTGGGGGATTCTGGGTCTCGGAGAGACTGGGGGACTCTGGGTCTCGGAGAGACTGGGGGACTCTGGGTCTCGGAGAGACTGGGGGACTCTGGCCTGTCCTTGCCCTGGCCTATCCTGAGTGGGGTGTTGTTGGTCACTGAAGGGAATGGGTTATTCACGGCACTCGCTGCGGTTCCTCCCAATTGCAGGCTCTCTGTGAACTCCAGGGATTCACCGATTTACCAGCGGAGAACCGGAGGGAGATTTTCTGAAGGACCCTAGCCTCGAGGAAGGGGAGGAGGACGAGAGTGGAGTGGAGGCTGGAAGGAACAGCTGAACAGCTGTCAATGTGTATATGACTCTGTAAGATAATAGAACGGCAGCATAGGAGGTGCTGAGGGGCTTTTGTAACTTCTGGAATACCTCAGCTGTTTAAATATTTATAAAACTCATTTCCCCAAGTGTAAATCTCTTAGCGCACAATACTGTTCCCTTGTCACTGCCTCGCTTCAGGGAACTGACTCTCACTGGGGTACGGGTCCCACACACACTGACTCTCACTGGGGTACGGGCCCCACACACACTGACTCTCACTGGGGTACGGGTCACACACACACACTGACTCTCACTGGGGTACGGGTCCCACACACACACTGACTCTCACTGGGGTACGGGTCACACACACACACTGACTCTCACTGGGGTACGGGTCCCACACACACTGACTCTCACTGGGGTACGGGTCACACACACACACTGACTCTCACTGGGGTACGGGTCACACACACACTGACTCTCACTGGGGTACGGGTCACACACACACTGACTCTCACTGGGGTACGGGTCCCACACACACTGACTCTCACTGGGGTACGGGCCCCACACACACTGACTCTCACTGGGGTACGGGTCACACACACACACGGACTCTCACTGGGGTACGGGTCCCACACACACACTGACTCTCACTGGGGTACGGGTCACACACACACACTGACTCTCACTGGGGTACGGGTCCCACACACACACTAACTCTCACTGGGGTACGGGTCCAACACACACACACCGACTCTCACTGGGGTACGGGTCCCACACACACACTGACTCTCACTGGGGTACGGGTCACACACACACACTGACTCTCACTGGGGTATGTTTTCCACACTCAGTGACCTAATGGGCCGAACGGCCTACTTCTACTCCTACATCTTATGCTGCACTGTCGGAGGGTCAGTACTGAGGGAGCGCCGCACTGTCGGAGGGGTCAGTGCTGAGGGAGCGCCGCACTGTCGGAGGGTCAGTGCTGAGGGAGTGCAGCACTGTCGGAGGGTCAGTGCTGAGGGAGCGCCGCACTATCGGAGGGTCAGTGCTGAGGGAGTGCCGCACTGTCGGAGGGGTCAGTGCTGAGGGAGCGCCGCACTGTGGGAGGGTCAGTGCTGAGGGAGCGCCGCACTGTTGGAGGGTCAGTGCTGAGGGAGCGCCGCACTGTCGGAGGGTCTGCTGAGGGAGTGCAGCACTGTGGGAGGGTCAGTGCTGAGGGAGCACAACACTGTCGGAGGGTCAGTGCTGAGGGAGCGCCGCACTGTCAGAGGGTCAGTGCTGAGGGAGCGCCGCACTGTCGGAGGGTCAGTACTGAGGGAGCGCCGCACTGTCGGAGGGTCAGTGCTGAGGGAGCGCTGCACTGTTGGAGGGTCAGTGCTGAGGGAGCGCCGCACTGTTGGAGGGTCAGTGCTGAGGGAGCGCCGCACTGTCGGAGGGTCAGTGCTGAGGGAGCGCCGCACTGTCGGAGGGACAGTGCTGAGGGAGCGCCGCACTGTGGGAGACGCCATCTTTCAGGATGATACGTTAAACCGAAGCCCTGGTCTGTCCCCTCGGGTGGATGTAAAAGATCCCAGGGCTGGGGATTGGGGGTTGAAATCCTGCCCGGGGTCGGTATTTCCTGTCACCGGGCGGGTTAACCAGTTATCCGCTACCTGGGGCGGTGTGGGACCAGGCTGAGTGCGGAGGTCCGGAATACAGATCCGATTGCAGTGTCAAGGTGCGGCCCTGTTTGCGATGGAGTCGTTCTGTGCCGATCGGTCAGCGAGATGGTGGGGAATGGTGAAGACTTAAAACGATGGATATCCCCGGTAGATAGGGGAGCGTGGGCAGAGGTCAAGTTAATGGATCTGAAATGTTCACCGCCCACCAGCAGCAGAGTCTGTCCAGCTGATCGACAGGAAAGAACAGCCTGCACTTGGCAGTCATTCTCACCTGTCAACGTGCTGACTAACTGGAGCTGTGTCTCAGCAGTTTCTCAGCTACGGGGTCGGAGTGAGAGGAACAGAGTGTATCTCTCTCACTGCCTCGCGCAGAGCCGACCGACCGCAGAACGGAGAGGTGATCACCATCGGGAAAGATTGAACATACCGGGGCTCTGGTCTCTAGAAAAGAGAAGGCTGGGGGGTGGGGGTGGGGGTGACCTGATCGAGCTCTTCAAAACGATGGAGAGAGTTTCGATAGGGTCGACGTAGAGAAGATGTTTCCACTGGTGGGTGTGGGAGAGACCAGAACTAAGGGGGGCGCCATCGATATAAGACAGTCCCTAATAAATCCAATCGGGGGTGCGGGGAATTCAGGAGAAACGTCTTTACCCAGAGAGCGGGGAGAATGTGGAACTCGCTCCCACAGGGAGTGGTCGAGGTGAATCGTGTCGATGTGTTTAAGGGGGGGGGGAGGCTGGATAAACACACGAGGGGGAAAGGGATAGAAGGGTATGGAGATGGGGGGAGATAGAGAAATGCGGGAGAAGACACCAGCATGGAGCAGAGGGGCTGAATGGCCTGTTTCTGTGCTGGTCATTCTGTGTTTTTCTATGTCATCATCACTGGGTTGGAATAAAGTCTCATTTATAGGATCTCCGACTCATTATCCTGGGAGACAGTCACCATCAAACTGCTCCCCCTTCAGTCTCCCTGTTCTACGCAATTCTTCACTTAACTCAGCCCTTCCCCTGGTGTCCCCTGCACCGTGGGCCCTTCCCCTGGTGTCCCCTGCACCGTGGGCCCTTCCCCTGGTGTCCCCTGCACCGTGGGCCCTTCCCCTGGTGTCCGCTGCACCGTGGGCCCTTCCCCTGGTGTCCCTGCCCCGTGGGCCCTTCCCCTGGTGTCCCCTGCACCGTGGGCCCTTCCCCTGGTGTCCCCTGCACCGTGGGCCTTCCCCTGGTGTCCCCTGCACCGTGGGCCCTTCCCCTGGTGTCCCCTGCACTGTGGGCCTTCCCCTGGTGTCCCCTGCACCGTGGGCCCTTCCCCTGCTGTCCCCTGCACCGTGGGAACTATATGGGGATAGGAGGAGATGAAGTTGCACTAAGGGAGCTTTACTCTGTATCTAACCCTGCGCTGTACCTGTCCTGGGAGTGTTTGATGGGGACGGTGTAGAGGGAGCTTTACTCTGTATCTAACCCCGTGCTGTACCTGTCCTGGGAGTGTTTGATGGGGACGGTGTAGAGGGAGCTTTACTCTGTATCTAACCCCGTGCTGTACCTGTCCTGGGAGTGTTTGATGGGGACGGTGTAGAGGGAGCTTTACTCTGTATCTAACCCCGTGCTGTACCTGTCCTGGGAGTGTTTGATGGGGATGGTGTAGAGGGAGCTTTACTCTGTATCTAACCCCGTGCTGTACCTGTCCTGCGAGTGTTGGATGGGGGACGGTGACATCAGTCCGATGAGTGAGGAGGAGTCAGTTTGTGATCCTCTCGTTTTGAATAGAGCTCCACAGGAGGCTGACGCTGATCCAAACGAGCTTTTCATCTGTGAAAATGGTTTGATTAGCCAGCCAGAACTTGGAGGACTTGGCTGGTGTGTTGCTGTGGTTACCTGCGTGTGATGTTAAACACTCTGGTTTGACATTAATGAGGAGTGACTGTCGTCACTGAGCTGAAACCCCAGGCTGCCCTTTCATTTCTAAAAGGCCCCCCTCCCCCTCATCAACCTCTCTCTCTCTGCCCACTCTCCTGCTGAGGCCTCTGCATTAGCAAGGAAGCTCCTCTTCCCCCCAGTGGGGTTGGGGGGTGGGGGGAAGAGAGTCCGTTCAGGAGCTAGACTGCTGAGCTATCAAGTCAAGCTAATGAACCCCCCCGCGACAAGCACCCTTCCTCCCGATTTTCCCCTCTCGAGGTGCTTTGCCGGCTGGATCTTCAACTACGTGGGGCATCGCACCCCTGACTCCAGGAGCAGGGAACCCTGACTGATTCAACCCTACGCTCAACCCCACCACCCACCCTCCCCCGGTTCCACGTACACCTCCCAACTTCCTCCCTCCCGCTCCCCCCCCCCCCCTCCCCTCCCCTCCCCCACCCAACACATAGAAACCCAGGGGCACTGAGGCCAAATGACGCCCTACTGGAAGATCAACTGATTCATCGCACGGCAGCTCAGCTTGGTGCTGGGGGAGAAGGGTGCAGCAAGGGGTGATTGGCCTTAGATACTCCGAGTGGGTGAGGGGCATAATGGACACGGGGGTGGTGGTGAGTGAGGGGTATGAAGGGAGTGGGGTGGGTGAGGGTTTTAAAGAGTTTGGGGGGTGGGTGAGGACTATAAAGGGTGTGGGTGAGGGATATAAAGGGTCTGGGGGTGGGTGAGGGTTTTAAAGGGTTTGGGGGGTGGGTGAGGGGTATAAAAGGTCTCGGGTGTGGCTGAGGGGTATAAAGGGTTTGGGGGGTGGGTGAGGACTATAAAGGGTGTGGGTGAGGGATATAAAGGGTCTGGGGGTGGGTAAGGGTTTGGTGGGTGGGTGAGGGGTATAAAAGGTCTCGGGGTGGCTGAGGGTTTTAAAGGGTTTGGGGGTTGGTGAGGGGTATAAAGGGTTTGGGGATGGGTGAGGGGTATAAAGGGTCTGGGGGGTGGGTGAGAGGTATAAAGAGTTTATGGGGATGGGTGAGGGGTATAAAAGGTTTATGGGGGTGGGTCAGGGGTATAAAGGGTCTGGGGGGTTGGTGAGGGATATAAAGGGTCTGTGGGGTGGCTGAGGGGTATAAAGGGTTTGGGAATGGGTAAGGGGTATAAAGGGTGTGGGCGTTGGGTGAGGAGTATAAAGGGTCTTGGGGGTGGCTGAGGGGTATAAAGGGTTTGGGGGTTGGTGAGGGTTAAAAAGGGTTTGGGGGTTGATGACGACTATAAAGGGTCTGGGGGTTGGCTGAGGGGTAAAAAGGGTGTGGGGGTTGGGTGAGGGGTATAAAGGGTCTTGGGGGTGGCTGAGGGGTATAAAGGGTTTGGGGGTTGGTGAGGGGTATAAAGGATGTGGGGGTGGGTGAGGGGTATAAAGGGTTTGGGGCTGGGTGAGGGGTATAAAGGGTTTGGGGTGGGTGAGGGGTATAAAGTGTCGGGATTGGTGAGGGGTATAAAGGATGTGGGGGTGGGTGAGGGGTATAAAGGATGTGGGGGTTGGGTGAGGGGTATAAAGGGTTTGGGGCTGGGTGAGGGGTATAAAGGATGTGGGGGTGGGTGAGGGGTATAAAGGATGTGGGGGTTGGGTGAGGGGTATAAAGGGTTTGGGGGTGGGTGAGGAGTATAAAGGGTTTGGGGTAGGTGAGGGGTATAAAGTGTCTGGGGATTGGTGAGGGGTATAAAGGCTGTGGGGGTTGGTGAGGGATATGAAGGGTCTTGGGGGAGGGTTATAAAGGGTCTTGGAGGGGGAGGGTTATAAAGCGGCTGGGAGGTGTTTGAGGAGTATAAAGGGTCTGGGGGAATGCATGAGGGGTCTTAAGGGTCTGGGGGTAGTTGAGGGGTTTAAAGGGACTGAGGGGAGGGAGAGGGGTTTAAATGGTCTGGGGGGTGGGTGAGGGTTTTATAGGGTCTGGGGGGGTGGGTGAGGGGTATAAAAGGACTGGGGGGAGTGGGTGAGGGGTTTAAAGGTTCTGGGGAGTGGGTGAGGGTTTTATAGGGTGTGGGGGATGGGTGAGGGGGATAAAGGGTCTGGGGTAGGTGAGATGTATAAAGAGTTTATGGGGATTGCTGAGGGGTATAAAGAGTTTATGGGGGTGGGTCAGGGGTATAAAAGGGTCTGGGGGTTTGGTGAGGGTTTTAAAGGGTTTGGGAGGTGGGTAAGGGGTATAAAGGGTCTGGGGGATGTGAGGGGTATGAAGGGAGTGGGGGTGGGTGAGGAATATGAAGGGTGTGGAGGGTGGGTGAGTGTTATAAAGGGTCTGGGGGGTGGGTGAGGGGTATTAAGGGTCTGGGGGTGGGTGGGTGGCGGGTGTTGATCAGCATTGGATTGTGGGAGTGGGGCGTTGTCATGGTGACAGCTCCTGGGTGAATGGTTCTTATATGCGGTGGAATGGTGTTGCCAGGGGAATGGTGTTGCTAGGGGAATGGTGTTGCTAGGGGAATGGTGTTGCCATGGGAATGGTGTTGCCATGGGAATCCCTCGGTGTTGCCATAGGAATGGTGTTGCCAGGGGAATGCTGTTGCCATGGGAATGGTGTTGCCATGGGAATCCCTCGGTGTTGTCATGGGAATGGAGTTGCCAGGGGAATGGTGTTGCTAGGGGAATGGTGTTGCCAGGGGAATGGTGTTGCTAGGGGAATGGAGTTGCCAGGGGAATGGTGTTGCCACGGGAATGGTGTTGCCAGGGGAACGGTGTTGCCATGGGATTGGTGTTGCCACGGAAATCCCTCAATTTTGCCAAGAGTCGTGTGAAATTCTTGTCAGCTTCATCCAGTCTTTCATTTCTCTCCGATTAAATAATTACCCTCCCCACCCCTGAGAGACTCCCTCCCCGAGAGACTCCAGACAGCCCCCTCCTCTCGAGAGACTCCAGACAGCCCCCTCCTCTCGAGAGACTCCAGACAGCCCCCTCCCCCTGAGAGACTCCAGACAGCCCCCTCCCCTTGAGAGACTCCAGACAGCCCCCTCCCTCGCGAGTCTCCAGACAGCCCCCTCCCCCTGAGAGACTCCAGACAGCCCCCTCCCCTTGAGAGACTCCAGACAGTCCCCTCCCTCGCGAGTCTCCAGACAGCCCCCTCCCCCACACCCTGAGCCTTGAACCATCTCCTTCAATTCCACCCCCCTCACCTCACCGCCCCCAACAACCATGACATCTGTCGATGCCCAGCGAGGGTCAGACTGTCCCACTTGCCCTCAGTACCCTTGGGGTATCTCTCAATCTCTCCCTCCGAGTCACAGGTTGCTTTGGGGGGGGGGGTTCAGGCCCCTCATCAGAGAGGAACATGTAACCCAGTCTGACACTCCCCTCACCCCACTCACCCTCCTCCTCACAGTCCACCTCCTCCTCCCCAATATCCTCCTCCCCTCACCCTCAGCATCACCCTCAACCTCCTCCTCCTCCCCAATATCCTCCTCCCCTCACCCTCAGCATCACCCTCAAACTCCTCCTCCTCCCCAATATCTTCCTACCCTCACCCTCAGCATCACCCTCAACCTCTACCTCTCCAATATCTTCCTCCACCCCACCCTCAGCATCTCCCTCAACCTCCTCTTCCCAATATCCCCCTCACCTTCAGCATCTCCCTCAACCCCCTTCTCTCTAATATCTCCCTCCCCCTCACCTTCAGCATCTCCCTCAACCTCCTCCTCTCCAATATTTCCCTCGCCCTCACCCTCAAACTCCTCCTCAAACCCCTCCTCTCCAATGTTATCCTTCCCCTCACCCTCAGCATCCCACCCACCCTCTTTCTCCCCAATATCTCCCTGACCCTCACCCTTCTCCTCAGAGTCCACCTCCTCCTCTCCAAATGTCATCCTCACCCACACCCTCAGCATCCCACCCACCCTCCTCCTCCCCAATATCTCCCTGACCCTCACCCTTCTCCTCAGAGTCCACCTCCTCCTCCCCAATGTCATCCTCACCCACACCCTCAGCATCCCACTCACCCTCCTCCTCAGAGTCCACCTCGTCCTCTCCAATATCTCCCTCTCCCTCACCCTCAGCATCTCCCTCAACCTCCTCCTCACCAATATCATCCTCCCCTCACCCTCAGCCTTCTCCTCCACAATATCTCCATCTCCCTCACCCTCAACCCCATCCTCTCCTATATCACCCTCACCCTCACCCTCAGCATTATCTTAACCCCCTCCGCTCCAATATCTCCCTCCCCCTCACCCTTAGCATCACCCACAACGTCCTCCTCTCCAGCATCTCCCTCCCTCCCTCTCACCTTCAGCATCCCCCTCAACTTCCTCCTCTCTAAAACCGCCCTCCCACTCACCCT